>NW_019944937.1:0-31258 GCF_002910315.2 Salvelinus sp. IW2-2015
AAAGAGAGAGATTATCAACATTACCCTGTGGTCTCCTCCCATTAGGCTGTGTATATCCAACATTAACCCTGTGGTCCCTCCCCATTAGGCTGTGTATATCAACATACCCTGTGGTCTCCTCCCATTAGGCTGTGTATATCAACATTACCGCTGTGGTCTCCTCCATTAGGCTGTGTATATCAACATTACCCTGTGGTCTCCTCACATTAGGCTGTGTAATATCAACATTAACCCTGTGGTTCTCCTCCCATTAGGGCCTGTGTATATCAACATTACCCCTTGTGGTCTCCTCCCATTAGGGCTGTGTAGGTGTATAATCACATTACCTGGGTCCTCCATACTGTATTACCTTAATGTGGTCTGCTGACCATTACCCTGTGGTCTCATTGTATTCACGTGGCTAGGCTTTGTGATCAGCTTGAAACTCTTACCGTGGCTGATCTTTCGGAGTATGGGCCTAAGATGAAGTTCTCTTCACCCCAGACGTGAGTAGTTAACATTACTATCCCCGTCATCGAACAAAAGTATTTATTCAAAGGTATATGATATTCCAAGTTCAGCCACAGATCCAGATCCACAAAGAGTGCATCTAAGGCCTTTTAGCTAGCGTTAATATATGAGGTAGTATGATAGAATCAAAACGACACGCCTAACAACATTTCTCTGGGTGTGTGTTTCTCCAGATGAATGAACTAATGAACCCAACTACTTGGCTTGATGCGGGTGCCCAGGTTTTCTATTCATTCTCTTTGGCCTTTGGAGGTCTTCTGTCTTTCTCCAGCTACAACTCAGTGCAGTAAGTCCATCACTTCTTGCTAATAACTACTAAATGACTTGTTGTTCACAACCCGGTTGAGACACTAAATCAATTCAAGACATATCATAACTTGTACATAACCACTGCAAGCTTAGGACCCAGTCCTACCTACCTCAAAGTGAGCACGCTTAACTTTCATCATAAAATATTTCATTGACATTAATGCAGCCAAGATTTATGCAAAAGTTAAAGTGATGCTGCAATATATCTGGTTTTAGATTCAAACCTTATGGCTGGTTTCTGATGGGGTACGACAGTTGAACTAGATTCAAACCTTATGGCTGGTTTCTGATGGGGTACGACAGTTGAACTAGATTCAAAACCGTATGGCTGGTTTCTGATGGGGTACGACAGTTGAACTAGATTCAAACCGTATGGCTGGTTTCTGATGGGGTACGAGAGTTGAACTAGATTCAAACCGTATGGCTGGTTTCTGATGGGGTACGACAGTTGAACTAGATTCAAACCGTATGGCTGGTTTCTGATGGGGTACGACAGTTGAACTAGATTCAAACCTTATGGCTGGTTTTCTGATGGGGTACGACAGTTGAACTAGATTCAAGCCTTATGGCTGGTTTCTGATGGGGTACGACAGTTGAACTAGATTCAAACCGTATGGCTGGTTTCTGATGGGGTACGACAGTTGAACTAGATTCAAACCGTATGGCTGGTTTCTGATGGGGTACGAGAGTTGAACTAGATTCAACCGTATGGCTGGTTTCTGATGGGGTACGACAGTTGAACTAGATTCAAACCGTATGGCTGGTTTCTGATGGGGTACGACAGTTGAACTAGATTCAAACCTTATGGCTGGATACTGATGGGGATGACAGTTGAACTAGATTCAAGCCTTATGGCTGGTTTCTGATGGGGTATGACAGTTGAACTAGATTCAAACCTTATGGCTGGTTTCTGATGTGGTACGACAGTTGAACTAGATTCAGCCCTTATGGCTGGTTTCTGATGGGGTACGACAGTTGAACTAGATTCAAACCGTATGGCTGGTTTCTGATGGGGTACGACAGTTGAACTAGATTCAAACCGTATGGCTGGTTTCTGATGGGGTACGACAGTTGAACTAGATTCAAACCTTATGGCTGGATACTGATGGGGTATGACAGTTGAACTAGATTCAAGCCTTATGGCTGGTTTCTGATGGGGTATGACAGTTGAACTAGATTCAACCTTATGGCTGGTTTCTGATGGGTACGACAGTTGAACTAGATTCAAGCTTATGGCTGGTTTCTGATGGGGTACGAGAGTTGAACTAGATTCAAGCCTATGGCTGGTTTCTGATGGGGTACGACAGTTGAACTAGATTCAACCTTATGGCTGGTTCTGATGGGGTACGACAGTTGAACTAGATTCAAGCCTTATGGCTGGTTTCTGATGGGGTACGAGAGTTGAACTAGATTCAAACTTATGGCTGGTTTCTGATGGGGTACGACAGTTGAACTAGATTCAGCCTTATGGCTGGTTTCTGATGGGGTACGACAGTTGAACTAGATTCAAACCTTATGGCTGGTCTGATGGGGTACGACAGTTGAACTAGATTCAGCCCTTATGGCTGGTTTCTGATGGGGTACGACGTTGAACTAGATTCAAACCTTATGGCTGGATACTGATGGGGTACGACAGTTGAACTAGATTCAAACGTATGGCTGGTTTCTGATGGGGTACGACAGTTGAACTAGATTCAAACGTATGGCTGGTTTCTGATGGGGTACGACAGTTGAACTAGATTCAAACTTATGGCTGTTTCTGATGGGGTACGCAGTTGAACTAGATTCAAACCGTATGGCTGGTTTCTGATGGGGTACGACAGTTGAACTAGATTCAAACCTTATGGCTGGTTTCTGATGGGGTACGACAGTTGAACTAGATTCAAACCTTATGGCTGGATACTGATGGGGTACGACAGTTGAACTAGATTCAAACCGTATGGCTGGTTTCTGATGGGGTACGACAGTTGAACTAGATTCAAACCTTTATGGCTGGTTTCTGATGGGGTACGACAGTTGAACTAGATTCAAACCTTATGGCTGGTTTCTGATGGGGTACGACAGTTGAACTAGATTCAAACCGTATGGCTGGTTTCTGATGGGGTACGACAGTTGAACTAGATTCAACCTTATGGCTGGTTTCTGATGGGTACGACAGTTGAACTAGATTCAAACCGTATGGCTGTTTTCTGATGGGGTACGACAGTTGAACTAGATTCAAACCGTATGGCTGGTTTCTGATGGGTACGACAGTTGAACTAGATTCAAACGTATGGCTGGTTTCTGATGGGGTACGACAGTTGAACTAGATTCAAACCGTATGGCTGGTTTCTGATGGGTACGACAGTTGAACTAGATTCAAACCGTTGGCTGGTTTCTGATGGGTACGACAGTTGAATAATTCAAGCTTATGGCTGGATATGATGGGGTACGACAGTTGAACTAGATTCAAACCTTATGGCTGGATCTTGATGGGGTAGACACAGTTGAACTAGATTCAGCCCTTATGGCTGGTTTCTGATGGGGTACGACAGTTGAACTAGATTCAAACGTAATGGCTGGTTCTGATGGGTACGACAGTTGAACTATATTCAAACCTTATGGCTGGATACTGATGGGTACGATAGTTGAACTAGATTCAAACCTTATGGCTGGATTCTGATGGGGCATGACAGTTGAACTAGATTCACCCTTATGGCTGGTTTCTGATGGGGTACGACAGTTGAACTAGATTCAAACCTTATGGCTGGATACTGATGGGGTACGACAGTTGAAACTAGATTCAAACCTTATGGCTGGATACTGATGGGTACGACAGTTGAACTAGATTCAAATCTTATGGCTGGATACTGATGGGGCACGACATTTGAACTAGATTCAAACCGTGTGGCTGGTTTCTGATGGGGTACGACAGTTGAACTAGATTCTAACCTTATGGCTGGATACTGATGGGGCATGACAGTTGAACTAGATTCAAACCTTATGGCTGGATTATGTGGGGCACGACAGTTGACTAGATTCAAACCTTATGGCTGGATTCTGATGGGGTACGACAGTTGAACTAGATTCAAACCTTATGGCTGGATTCTGATGGGGCACGACAGTTGAACTAGTATCAAACCTTATGGCTGGATTCTGATGGGGCACGACAGTTGAACTGGATTCAAACCTTATGGCTGGATTCTGATGGGGTACGACAGTTGAACTAGATTCAAACCGTATGGCTGGTTTCTGATGGGGTACGACAGTTGAACTAGATTCAAACCTTATGGCTGGATACTGATGGGGTACGACAGTTGAACTAGATTCAAACCTTATGGCTGGATTCTGATGGGGCATAACAGTTGAACTAGATTCAGCCCTTATGGCTGGTTTCTGATGGGTACGACAGTTGAACTAGATTCAAACCTTATGGCTGGATTCTGATGGGGCATGACAGTTGAACTAGATTCAGCCCTTATGGCTGGTTTCTGATGGGGTACGACAGTTGAACTAAATTCAAACCTTATGGCTGGTTTCTGATGGGGTACGACAGTTGAACTAGATTCAAACCTTATGGCTGGATACTGATGGGGTACAACAGTTGAACTAGATTCAGCCTATGGCTGGATACTGATGGGGTACGACAGTTGAACTAGATTCAAACCTTATGGCTGGATACTGATGGGGCACGACATTTGAACTAGATTCAAACCTTATGGCTGGATTGTGATGGGGCACGACAGTTGAACTAGATTCAAACCGTGTGGCTGGTTTCTGATGGGGTACGACAGTTGAACTAGATCAAACCTTATGGCTGGATACTGATGGGGCATGACAGTTGAACTAGATTCAAACCTTATGGCTGGATTCTGATGGGGTACGACTGTTGAACTAGATTCAAACCGTGTGGCTGGTTTCTGATGGGGTACGACAGTTGAACTAGATTCAAACCTTATGGCTGGATACTGATGGGCATGACAGTTGAACTAGATTCAAACCTTATGGCTGGATACTGATGGGCACGACAGTTGAACTAGATTCAAACCTTATGGCTGTTTTCTGATGGGGTACGACAGTTGAACTAGATTCAAACCTTTGGCTGGATTCTGATGGGCACGACAGTTGAACTGGATTCAAACCTTATGGCTGGATTCTGATGGGGCATGACAGTTGAACTAGATTCAAACCTTATGGCTGGATTGGGTTCTTAATGTGTTCTGTCTCTCCAGTAATAACCGTGAATAGCCATTCCAGATTCCCCCTTTAATGTGTTCTGTCTCTCCAGTAATAACTGTGAACAGCCATTCCAGATTCCCCCTTTAATGTGTTCTGTCTCTCCAGTAATAACTGTGAACAGCCATTCCAGATTCCCCTTTAATGTGTTCTGTCTCTCCAGTAATACTGTGAACAGCCATTCCAGATTCCCCTTTAATGTGTTCTGTTCCTCCAGTAATAACTGTGACAGCCATTCCAGATTCCCCCTTTAATGTGTTCTGTCTCTCCAGTAATAACTGTGAACAGCCATTCCAGATTCCCCTTTAATGTGTTCTGTTTCTCTCAGTAATAACTGTGAACAGCCATTCCAGATTCCCCCTTTAATGTGTTCTGTCTCTCCAGTAATAACTGTGAACAGCCATTCCAGATTCCCCTTTAATGTGTTCTGTCTCTCCAGTAATAACTGTGAACAGCCATTCCAGATTCCCCTTTAATGTGTTCTGTCTCTCCAGTAATAACTGTGAACAGCCATTCCAGATTCCCCCTTTAATGTGTTCTGTCTCTCCAGTAATAACTGTGAACAGCCATTCCAGATTCCCCTTTAATGTGTTCTGTCTCTCCAGTAATAACTGTGAACAGCCATTCCAGATTCCCCCTTTAATGTGTTCTGTCTCTCCAGTAATAACTGTGAACAGGCATTCCAGATTCCCCCTTTAATGTGTTCTGTCTCTCCAGTAATAACTGTGAACAGCCATTCCAGATTCCCCTTTAATGTGTTCTGTTTCTCCAGTAATAACTGTGAACAGCCATTCCAGATTCCCCCTTTAAGTGTTCTGTCTCTCCAGTAATAACTGTGAACAGCCATTCCAGATTCCCCTTTAATGTGTTCTATCTCTCCAGTAATAACTGTGAACAGCCATTCCAGATTCCCCCTTTAATGTGTTCTGTCTCTCCAGTAATAACTGTGAACAGCCATTCCAGATTCCCCCTTTAATGTGTTCTATCTCTCCAGTAATAACTGTGAACAGCCATTCCAGATTCCCTTTAATGTGTTCTGTCTCTCCAGTAATAACTGTGAACAGCCATTCCAGATTCCCCCTTTAATGTGTTCTGTCTCTCCAGTAATAACTGTGAACAGCCATTCCAGATTCCCCCTTTAATGTGTTCTGTTTCTCCAGTAATAACTGTGAACGCCATTCCAGATTCCCCTTTAATGTGTTCTGTCTCTCCAGTAATAACTGTGAATAGCCATTCCAGATTCCCCCTTTAATGTGTTCTATCTCTCCAGTAATAACTGGAATATCCATTCCAGATTCCCCTTTAATGTGTTCTATCTCTCCAGTAATAACTGTGAACAGCCATTCCAGATTCCCCCTTTAATGTGTTCTATCTCTCCAGTAATAACTGTGAATAGCCATTCCAGATTCCCCCTTAATGTGTTCTGTCTCTCCAGTAATAACTGTGAACAGCCATTCCAGATTCCCCTTTAATGTGTTCTGTCTCTCCAGTATAACTGTGAACAGCCATTCAGATTCCCCCTTTAATGTGTTCTATCTCTCCAGTAATAACTGTGAACAGCCATTCCAGATTCCCCCTTTAATGTGTTCTATCTCTCCAGTAATAACTGTGAATAGCCATTCCAGATTCCCCCTTTAATGTGTTCTGTCTCTCCAGTAATAACTGTGAATAGCCATTCCAGATTCCCTTTATGTGTTCTGTCTCTCCGGTAATAACTGTGAATAGCCATTCCAGATTCCCCCTTTAATGTGTTCTGTCTCTCCAGTAATAACTGTGAATAGCCATTCCAGATTCCCCCTTTAATGTGTTCTGTCTCTCCAGTAATACTGTGAATACCATTCCAGATTCCCCCTTTAATGTGTTCTGTCTCTCCAGTAATAACTGTGAACAGCCATTCCAGATTCCCCTTTAATGTGTTCTGTCTCTCCAGTAATAACTGTGAATAGCCATTCCAGATTCCCCCTTTAATGTGTTCTGTCTCTCCAGTAATAACTGTGAACAGGATGATGCAGTGATCATCTCTATAGTGAACGGAGCCACTGCCGTCTACGCTGCAACAGTCATTTACACCATCATTGGCTTCAGAGCCACAGAGAAGTTTGATGACTGTATTACTGGGTATGTACCTATAGTAGAATTAAACTAGAGTTGTTGCATGAAGATATGAACTAACCTCGAAATAAATGTTTTTGCAGAAATATCCTGACACTGCTGAATACATTTGATCTCCCCGAGGGKAACGTCACTGAGAACAACTATGATCAGGTTCTCCAGAGTCTCAATGGAACACATACAGAKGTCATTCAGGGACTCAACTTGAAGACCTGTGARTTGAATTCTTTCCTTAGTGAGGTGAATCATTCATTTTTATAAAAGGGTAACTGAATGTAAAGTGTTACCAATATTTGTATAAGGTTTGGTGAGATGGATACAACACAAGTGGAGTATATGAGGCTTGCTGTAAATATATCTTAGTTGCTAGGCATCTGATTCATTCTCTCCTTGTCTTGCTACAGGGGGTTGAAGGAACTGGTCTGGCCTTTATCGTGTTCACAGAGGCCATCACTAAGATGCCTGTATCTCCTGTTTGGTCAGTCTTGTTCTTCATCATGCTCTTCTGTCTCGGCCTGTCRTCCATGTTTGGCAATATCGAAGGAGTTCTGGTACCACTTCAGGACCTGGGGGTTTTCCCCAAGAGTTGGCCCAAAGAAGCCATCGCTGGTGAGATGAGACAAAGTTCCTTACACCATTTTGAAGGATGGAGATCCCWTTGTTAAATATCTTTATCTTCTTCTTCTTCTGTRACAGGGACAACATGTGTCCTCTGCTGCTTTGTTGGATTAATATTTGTTCAAGGCTCAGGGAACTACTGGCTGGCACTCTTTGACAGCTATGGCGGGTCCATTCCTCTGCTGATCATTGCATTCTGTGAGATGGTTGGGGTTGTCTACCTCTATGGTATTGATAGGTGAGAAATAAATTCATTCTGTGAGATGGTCGGTGTTCTGTACATCTATGGTATTGAAAGGTGAGTAATACATTAATTCAGTGAGATGTTGGGGGTTACGTTACTCTATGYCATTGACAGGTTAGTATAGAAACAAAATTATGTTGGTCCTTACATTCACCATAGATTCATTAGAGTCTGGGCATTAATGAATGTTGACTATGTACGTTGTTCTAACAGGTTCAACGATGATATTGAGTTCATGATCGGCCACAAGCCCAACCTCTTCTGGCAGATCACATGGAGATTTGTCAGCCCCACCATCATGTTTGTCATCTTTGTGTTCTACTTTGTCACGAAAGTCCAAGAAACACCAATGTACAAAGCCTGGAATCCTGAATCGGTAACGTTTCACTTTGTTGTCAGTGGCCAAATTAGTTATGAAATTAGGAGATTTCTACTTGCTAATAGTAAATCAACTTGCGTGCACATGTTCTCTATTGGGTGTTTGAAAGGATCTCACTAGACAGTGGCATCAGTAGCCTACAAAACACACTTAACAAGGTTATTACCGTTTCTTCACAGGACAACTTCCCTACATTGGAGGAGAAGGAATATCCAACCTGGATCTTTGCTATAATCTTCATCCTGGCAGGAATCCCAGGTCTTTCTGTACCTCTTACGGCTGTTTACAAATGTTTGAGGAACCGCTGCTGCAAGAAGGATAATGAGTTTAAACAAGATGACTTAAACACTATTGCCAAACAAGTTCACCTGACGGATGAGGCTACCAAGAACAAACCAGACATCCCAGAGACAGCAGATGGAAGATAGTGATCAAGTCACTAGTCCCATTGTTGTTTTCATGACAGGCCTCCATTTGTTTACTTCATGCCACTGATAGCTGAAAGGAGTAGATACGTTTGAATGTTTTACACTACAAGTTTTACACTACAAGGTTGTATGGAATGAGGTATGGCAGAAAAGCCATTAAAGCTTACATTGATTGACACATTGTAATTTTTGTGCTGAAAAGTCAACATTAAACTAAATTATATCCCTTGTTCTTGTTATGTTCTTGTTATAGTATAGTCCTCGGGGATTACCATTCAGTGTGTAGTTCTGGTCTTGCTATAGTWTAYTCCTCGGGGATGACCATTTAATGTGTAGTGCTGGTCTTGCGACWTTGGGCTAATAAATATTCCAGATYATTTACTGATTAATTACTGGAATAATGAATTGATCAGATTTATTTGATTKATCTGTAACACACGGTAACACAAAACAATCACGGACAAAACAGAAAGGTAGACGAGAGGGCAAATAAGGAACATAATAAGGGAATAGAAATCAGGTGTGCGTAATCAAGACAAAACAAAAGGAAAAAGGAAACATGGATCTGTGATGACTAGAAAGCCGGTGACGTCGACCGCCGAACGCCGCCCGAACAAGGAGAGGAGCCGACCTCAGCCGATGTTGTGACAATCTGGTTATCCTGTTCAAATGAAAGGGGCACCATTAAAGGTTGCCTATAGAGAGACTCCTGAATTAACTCTATCAGTAGTTATCATTAATCGTTACAGTGTTAATCCTATCAACAATATAATCATTTTTACCATGTTCTCATCCTGAATAGTCGTCGAGGTCTGGAACCTCAAGAACCCAATAGCTCGCAAATTAACACAATGCCWCAAATAATTCATTTAAGGTTTTATTTACTAGACTAAATCAGTTGGAAAATTAGGTAGTTAAAGATTAAGGGGAATAACGGGATACAACACAGTTATTGAGGTGAGAATCTCCACAGGTCAATATGAATGAACTTCCATACTCAGGTCAGGCAGTACAACAGAACATTCACAGTATTTATTTTATTTTTTGTAATTGAAAGAGACAATGTGAAAGGGGTTCACCAACACAGGCTTTCACAACCGTGACCCTATAGAGAGCTTCACCAACCAGGAATAGACAATGAACTAGGCAATCAATTGGCATCCGAATGTGGACAATGCCGGGACAGTATTGACCATGGGCTCGTAAATTAGACCAGCCGTCTTACAATTACTCAATGACTTCCACCACGTCACACACAACGCCACTTTCAGAGGAATTTAAGAATGCAATAGGTCATGTACTTGAATGCCGATGTTGCTTGACCAAGTGGATTCCTCTAGGATGGGATGGAGAAAAAAAAGTCCATTGTCCTCTTCTCTTGACAGTAGTGATATGAGTCCAGCAGGCCAAAAATAGCTCACAGCCAAAGGAGTGAGACCCACTTCTCTCTCTCGCGCAGTCCTCAGTCCTCAGTCCCGGAAGGTAAAGTCTATTAGAGTTGTTTTCGTTCTTTCTCTGATCCAGGTTGGGATGTATTGTGAAGTCAGTCCGTTGGTCTTGAATGAGCAACAGTGCGTTTCGCAGGATCCCCTCGGGGAGGATTGCTTCCATCTGAGTAGGATACTTTTTCATCYATCGGTGTTTGGTTTCCAAGGAGATGGGATCATTCGTCRATTGGGCGTGGCCGCACCTCGCAGAAACTTGATCTTGTCYRCTGTTAGTAAGTCCTATKATTTATAGGGATACTCACAGAGTGCYGGCTTATGATAGGCATCATGGGACCGCCCTGTGTATTCTAAGGATTCAGCATATCCCTGTTCTCTGTGACAAACCTGAGATCTCCTCATAAGTGCCCACAGCATGGTCCTACTGCACAAAACAAAGTTCAACAATCTCTAGGATAACTGCATTATTCAAGATGGTGGGGGTATTGATAGGGGAGTATCTAGATGCAAAATGCTATTGATTACTATGATAAAATGATAACCATTGTCAGGTATTTATTATACCACAGAGCCTGGCCCAGTTGCAATTTCTACTGGCAGATAAAAATAACATGTTTTATTGTCACATACACCGGATAGGTGCAATGAATGTCTTGTTTTACAGGGTCAAACATAGTAGTAAGGCACCCCTGGACTAAATTAAGTTTAAGTGCCAAAGGCACATCGACAGAGTTTTCACCTTGAGTATTCGAACCAGAGGCCTTTCGGTTACTGATGCAACACWCTAACCGCTAGGCTACCTGCCGCCTTCATGGAGGCTGATCAGTCCCTTCACGTTCGTCATTTTTGTCTTCTACTTCGACGACACAGTCCCTAAGAAGCTCTTCTAGAAAGCTTGGTATCCTGAATTGGTAATATTCCCTCTAAACATAATAAGCAGCTAAACTACAGAGTTTTGAGACATAGAAACTGATAAAACACAATAAGATATTGATTTCACAATCGACAATAACAGATTACATTCACAGGTTATGTTAGATACATAAGTCAGTGCATTGCTTCAGTTCATGTTGATAGACTAGCTCATACTGAGACTTTCTTTGTAGGAAAACTGTACCATATTAATGATTTTTATTGTGTGTCCCTTTCGGGAAAGTTGTCTTGCAAATTTGGAGTTGAAGCCATATCCAGACTGGATCTACAGTGCATTAGGTGTCACTGGTGTAGAGAGGAGTAGGCAGGAGGCAGTCACAGGTTTAGAACTGAATTTATTTAAGGACCATAGATCAAAGCGGGACGAAACCCAAACGCTGTTGTGCTCAAAATATATCTTCATAAACAAAAAGGCACAGGGCAAACCCAAAGTGCAAAACATAAAGTACTCAGGAAATAGTAGAAGAAATTCCTCTCAGGAAAACAAGTAACATTTACAATGACCGACAAAGACAAATGACAGAGGGAGTATATATACAGTGATAGAGTGGGGATTGGAACCAGGTGTGTGTAATGATGACGAGACAAGTCCAGGGTTGATGAGTGAAGGGTGTTTGCCAGCAGTAGGTTCGGCAGAAGCTAGAAGGCCTGCTACGCTGAATGCCTGAGCTGAACAGAAGGGGGAGCCAAAGCAAAGGCTGGTGTGACAGTACCCTCCCCCCGAGGAGCTGCTCCAGCAGCGTGGCACCGCTGACCTTGGGGACAACCCCGGAGATGCTGTGCGGGTCGGTCAGGATGACGCCTGTGGAAGTCTCGAATGAGAGAATGATCCAGGACGTAATGTGCCGGAACCCAGCACCGATCTTCGGGACCGTACCCCTCCCAGTCGATCAGGTACTGGAGAAGCCCTCCATGACYCTMTGAGTCCAACAGGCTGCGGACGGAGTATGCCGGGGCCCCCTCGACGTCCAAGGGAGGGGGAGGTGCGTCGTGCGGTCCAGCACTAGCCAAGGGCCCAGCTGCTACCGGCCTGAGGAGAGATACATGAAATGAGGGTGAGTTACGGTAATTGATGGGGAGCAGTAATCTGGGAGCAGTAATCACCTCATTGACTCTCCTCAGGACTTTGAACGGGCCCACAAACTGCGGGCTCAGCTTCCGGCAGGGCAGGTGGAGGAGCAGGTCCTTCGTAGAAAGCCAGACCCTGTCACCGGGATGAAAGACCGGGGCCACACTGCGGTGACGATTGGCTTGCGCCCTCTGCCGGAGGACGATGCGCTGGAGACGGGTGTGCGCGGTATTCCATACCTCCTCGGCACGCCGGAACCAATTGTCCACCGCAGGAGCCTCGATCTGACTCTAGTGCCAGGGTCGGCTGACAGCCTACAACACATTGAAAGGGTGTGAGGTTAGAGGAAGAGTTGACGGAGGGAAGGTACCCACCCAGTTCCTGATATACCCTTTCCACCTACCCACTTGATTGGGGACGGTACCCGGAGGTGAGGCTGACCGTGACCCCCAGTCGTTCCATGAAGGCCTTCCAGATACGGGAGGTGAACCGAGGACCACGGCCAGACATGTTGTTCTCCGGCGTCCCGTGGTGCCGGAAGACGTGAGAGAAGAGAGCCTCTTCAAACGACAGGCTTTGGAAAACTGCCCCTCCGAGGGGGGAAGGTCTGTGACAAAGTCCACAGAGAAATGGGACCAGGGTTGTTGTGGAACCGGCAGCGGGTGGAGTTTGCCATGGGGGAGGTGTCTAGGTGTCTTGCTTTGTGCACAGGTGGAGCAGGAAGAGACGTAACCCAGATGTCCCGGGCCAAGGTGGGCCACCAGTACTTGGCGGAGAGACAGTTGATAGTACGGGCTATACCCGGGTGCCCCGACACAGGTGCTGTGTGTGCCCAGGCGAGGAGATGGTCCCGCACATCAGAGGGCACGTACATACGCCCCCTTCTGGACAGTGTGCAGGTGAGGGCTCATATCGCAGGCTTGATGGAAGTCCACGTCCACATTCCACACGACAGGAGCAACAATGCTGGACAGGGGAATAATGGGTGTCACTTTCCTTGCACAAACACAGTGCCCTTGATTAAACAAAACAACGAGGTGAGGCTGAACCTTCAGATCGCACGGCTGCCTTCATGTTTCTGTTGATATGGCAGGTACTCAGGCAGCACGGTTGCATTCGTGTTTCTGTTGATATTACAGGTAATCACGCAGCACGGTTGTCTTCGTGTTTCTGCTGATATGGCAGGTACTCACGCAGCACAGTTGCCTTCGTGTTTCTGTTGAAATGGCAGGTGCTCAGGCAGCACGGCTGTCTTCGTGTTTCTGTTGATATAGGAGGTACTCAGGCAGCACAGTTGCCTTCGTGTTTCTGTTGATATGGCAGGTACTCAGGCAGCACGGCTCCTCCTTTTCTCTTCAGACTAGGTGGAGACTGATGTAGAGTTAGAAAGAAAGGACTTAGGGAAGTTCCTCATGCAATATATGCAGGCTGAGAGGACATTGTCAGGCCAGAGTAGTTGCATACCATAGTTCACACCCACCAGAAGATGGATAGTAATGAGATGAYTGCAGTTSYTGAGGCTATAGGTTTGGCTGTGGGTCTGGGTAATGTCTGGAGATTCCCTTACTTGTGTCAGATCTATGGAGGAGGTAAGAGTCCTTCATCTACACTATGACGTCGAGAAGAACACTARATTTACCAGTGTATTTATGTTTCTACTGGTGGTGAGCAGAACAGTTGTAGCTGAGACCACCTTATTCAAGTCAGATTCAAGACTGAGACCAAAGATATTCAAGTCCAAGTCAAGACCAAGACCAGAGCAAGTTGAGTCAAATTCAAGACCATCAAATATTTGGGATTTAAAAAACAAAACAGAGACCATTCAAAAAACAGTCTCAACTTGAGATGTCCTACAACACTGGAGCAGAAATCAGTCTGAGGTTTTAGGGCCAACAGAGGTTGGTATTTAGATCTCAAACAGGCCAGCGAGATGGGAAATGTCCTACTGTTAGAGCGCATTGTTTAGCTTGTTCTGTTTGGCGCTTAACCTAACCATCACCATAATCTTTGATGTTAGTCCTACCTGTCTTTCTCCCGCTTTAGAAATACTATCAGGATGGTTCAAGATCATGCCATTTTGCTAACCTGACTGTGATGTTATACTGTTTCCATGGTAATGTACTGTTGATGCAGTGGACAAGTACAGTATCCAGCGCTCAGCTCCTAAAAGTGAGAATCTATTAGTGGGAGTGGGAGGGGTACGGTCCGGAGGAGAGGTGCTGGGTTCGCGTGAGTTCCACCGTCGCCGGCCGGATCACCCTGCGCCTCGCCCTTCGCACCGCTGGAGCGACGCACCGGGGGGGGGTATTGTCACAACTTTCGGCTCCTCTCCTTGTTCGGGCGGCATTCGGCGGTTGACGTCACCGGCTTTCTAGCCATCGTCGCTCCATGTTTCATTTATCCATTTGTTTTGTCTTGTTCCCTGCACACCTGGTTTTCATTCCCCAATCAATGTACATGTATTTATTCCTCTGTTCCCCATCATGTCTTTGTGTAAGACTGTTTTGTGTTACGTGTATTTTGTCTATTGGTATTTTTGTTACGCGCCAGACACTTGTCTGTGTTCCGTGTTTTGGGCACATTGTTTGTGCTTATGGTATTTTACCGGAATAAAGTGTGCGCCTGTTCACTTCACTCTGCTCTCCTGCATCTGACTTCACCTCAAGTACACATCTAGTGACAGGGTTGATGTGCCTCACCTCCTTCACTGTGGCTCTGATATTTACCATGGGCTCAGGGAACTACTGGCTGGAGATCTTCAACAGCTATGTAGGATCCCTGCCTCTACTCATCATGGTCTTCTTGGAGATCATCGCTGTGGTTAACATCTATGGGATGAACAAGTTAGTACCACTTAATTTATGTGTTTTTTCCATCTATAAATTATCTCACTTCTGAACAAGCTCAATCTCAAGAGCAAAGTTAACAAAATAGTATCAAATCTTTGTTTTTCTTTCTTCAACTCATCTGAGAATGTTTCTATGTTCTCAAGTTCAGTGATGAAATAGAGTGTTTCTTTATTCTCAGGTTCAGTGATGACATGGAGTGGAGGACGGGGCGAAGGCACAACATTTTCAGGCCACGTGCAGAGTGATCAGCCTACTGATGCTGCTGATGGTCTTCCTGGCTTACGTGGTTGTCCCGGCTGAAACTCAACCCAGTTACGCTGCATGGAACCCTGACTATGTAAGAGACAGCTTTGGTTGCATGTTGATGCATGTTGCAATGTTGCATCACTTCAGGGTGAAGTAGCACAAGATACAGATAATAATAAATTATGTTTAATGTTTAATCCAGTCATTTTACATCCAATAAACGTGATCGATGCAAACTTTACACGTTTTTAGATGAACTGGGTAAAGAAACATCCTCTCCTTCCCATAGCTCCACTTCCCCATGGCTGAGTTGCAGCCCTATCCCGCTGGGTGTTTGCTGTGTGATGCTCTCCCCTGTGTCTCCATCCCTCTAGTGGCCCTCTACAGATTCACCCTCTTCCTGAAGAAACGTATCATGGACAGAGGCAATCATAACCCCCTTTTAGAATGACACTTAAGTTTGGAGACATGTAGAACAACGAAGAAGAACAATACTTTATCCATATCAGGCAGAAGTGTGTCTTCTGCTGTACNTACCTGTCTTTCTCCCGCTTTAGAAATACTATCAGGATGGTTCAAGATCATGCCATTTTGCTAACCTGACTGTGATGTTATACTGTTTCCATGGTAATGTACTGTTGATGCAGTGGACAAGTACAGTATCCAGCGCTCAGCTCCTAAAAGTGAGAATCTATTGTGAGAAATTAGTGATGCAAAAATCTGTTAACTTTCCAAAAATTGCCAGGTTTTCTATACATCCTGGATGGAAGACTTCTGGAATCAGGAGGGAATAAGCAGGAGATCCGTGAATCCTCCAACCAGGATTTCTGGAAAACCTGGTAATTTGGGGAAAATTACTGACATTTTGCGACCCTATGAGAAATATACGGTATAGGACCACTATGGTATTGGAACTGAACCTCTATATGAAAAAATTACGCCGACAGATATGGCACCCATGCTTCTAGCTGCTAGGCAACTTTGCAGTATTTTGTTTTATTTCCTAGATTATTAGACCAGAATATGTTTTGTGTTATTACATACAGTCGGAAAGAACATTATGATGTCGGAGCTGCGGTAACTCACCAGCATTACCAGTATTATGACCAGTAATACGACTTTCCCGAATCGGATCTTTGTTCATACCCCCAGGGCAATTGAACTGATTCCAGAGGCTGATCCAAAACACTGCCGGCGGAGAAGAGGTATTCGGAGTGGACTTCTAGTCCGACTCAGGAGGCGTGCACACCACCCACCGCTTCCGAGTATATTACTCGCTAATGTTCAGTCTCTGGATAATAAAGTCGATGAGCTCAGGGCGAGGATTTCCTTCCAGAGAGACATCAGGGATTGTAATATACTCTGTTTCACGGAAACATGGCTCTGTCGGGATATACTGTCTGAGTCCATACAGCCAGTTGGGTTCTCAGTTCAWCCCGCAGACAGGAATAGATATCTCTCCGGGAAGAAGAAGGGCGTGGGTGTATGTTTCATGATTAACTACCCTCGGTGTGATTGTGATAACATACAGGAACTCAAGTCCTTTTGTTCACCCGACCTCCCAAGATAATTATCTTTGATCATAGTCACAGCCGTGTATATTCCCCCTCAAGCCAATACCATGATGGCCCTCAAAAAACTTCACTGGACTTTATGCAAACTGGGAACCACATATCCTGAGGCCGCATTTATTGTAGCTGGGGATTTTCACAAAGCAAATTTGAGGAAAACGCTACCGAAGTTCTATCAACACATTGACTGTAGTACTCGTGCTGCTAAAACACTCGACCACTGCTACTCCGTTTTCCGGGATGCCTACAAGGCCCTCCCCTGTCCTCCCTTCGGAACATCAGATCACGAGTCCATTTTGCTCCTCTCTTCCTGTAGGCAGAAACTAAAACAGGTAATACCTGTGTTAAGGACTATCCAACGCTGGTCTGACCAATCGGAATCCACGATTCAAGATTGTTTTGATCACGAGGACTGAGATATGCTCCGTGTAGCCTCTGAGAATAACATTGATGAATACACTGATACGGTGACTGAGTTTATCAGGAAGTGTATAGGAGATGTTACTACTAAAACCTACCCTAACCAGAAACTGTGGATAGATGCCAGCATTCGCGCAAATCTGAAAGCGCGAACCACCGCATTTAACCATGGCAAGGTAACTGGGAATATGGCTGAATACAAACAGTGTAGTTATTCCCTCCGTAAGGCAATCAAACAGGCAAAAGCTTCAAGTTCCTCGGCGTACACGTCACTGACAAACTGAAATGGTCCACCCACAGTGTGAGGAGGCTGAAGAAATTGGGCTTGGCACATAAACCCTCACACACTTTTACAGATGAACAATTGAGAGCATCCTGTCGGGCTGTATCACCGCCTGGTACGACAACTGCAGCGCCCGCAACCGCAGGGCTCTCCAGAGGGTGACACGGTTTGCCCAACGCATCACCGGGGGCAAACTACCTGCCCTCCAGGACACCTACAGCACCCAATGTCACAGAGAGGCCAAAAAGATCATCAAGGACAACAACCACCCAAGCCACTGCCTGTTCACCCCGTTATCATCCAGAAGGCGAGGTCAGTACAGGTGCATCAAAGCTGGGACGGAGAGACTTACAAACAGCTTCTATCTCCAGGCCATCAGATTGTTAAATAGCCARCAGTAGCACGTTAGAGGCTGCTGCCCTGTATACATAGACCTGGAATCACTGCCACTTTAATAATGGAACAATGGTCACCTTAATAATGTTTATATATTTTGCATTACTCATATCATATGTACACTACCGTTCAAAAGTTTTGGGTCACTTAGAAATGTAACATTAAATTGATCAGAAATACAGTATAGACATTGTTATTGTTGTAAATGACTATTGTAGCTGGAAACGGCTGATTTTTTTATGGAATATCTTCATGGGCGTACAGAGGCCCATTATCAGCAACCATCACTCCTGTGTTCCAGGTTGTGTTAGCTAATCCAAGTTTATCATTTTAAAAGGCTAATTGATCATTAGAAAACCCTTTTGCATTTATGTTAGCACAGCTGAAAAATGTGGTCCTGATTAAAGAAGCAGACTATTTTAGACTATTTGAGCATCTGGAGCATCAGCATTTGTGGGTTCGATTACAGGCTCAAAATGGCCAGAAACAAAGAACTTTCTTCTGGAAGAAGAAATMAATCTTTTTGAAGAAATGAATTTGTTGAAAACTGTTCAAGTATCGTCTTTTTCTCTCTTTGAGTCAACTAATCACCACATTTTATGCACTGTAGTGCTAGCTAGCTGTAGCTTATGCTTGCAGTACTAGATTTATTCTCTGATCCTTTGATTGGGTGGACAACATGTCAGTTCATGCTTCAAGAGCAGTTTGGAGGATGTCCTCTGGAAGTTGTCATAATTACAGTGTAAGTCTATGGAAGGGGAGAGAACCAAGAGCCTCCTAGGTTTTGTATTGAAGTAAATGTACCCAGAGGAGGACGGAAGCTAGCTGTGCTCCGACTACACAATGGGGCTACCCTACAGAGTGCTGTTGAGGCTACTGTAGACCATTGCAAAACAGTGTGTTTTAATCAATTATTTGGTGACGTGAATATGGTCCTCCCCTTCGTCCTCTGAAGAGCCTCCACTGGGTATACTAAACTTGTGCTATTGATCCTACTTAAACTGTGTCAAGGGGTCATCTCTTGCACAACTCAATATGGGGGAATGTGAGTTTAGATTAAAGCCACAATCTGGAGTTTTACTGAGGAGGATGGTCCTCCCCTTCCTCCTCTGAGGAGCCTTCACTGCTATAGACATACCATTCAAGATCATTCAGACTCCAAAACAATCTACCCAATGTTCTCAGCTATTCTAATATCTGGTGGCCTAACTGGRCGTGGCCTAGCTGGTCTAGCGGTAATGCCGGTGTCAGAATAGGTTTCAAATCTGGCCTTTACTGCCCTTTGACTCAAACTCTCTCTAGCTTTCCCCACTGTCGTCCCCTCTCGCTCTCTCTGGTTAATAAAGTCAGAAAATACATACAAATATACATTTAAGAAAATAATAATAACATAGAATCAGTCATGGATAATCATGTATTTGTCTGTTTGTTTTATTAGGGTTTGTCACAACTTCCGCCGAAGTCGGCTCCTCTCCTTGTTTGGGCGGCGTTCGGCGGTCGACGTCACCGGCTTTCTTATTTCAGCTAATGAAACATGGGATCAAGACTTTTACATGTTGTGTTTATATTTTTGTTCCGTATAACTTACATACATAACTTACATACGGTGAAGAACTTTGTGTAATTTGTTATGGTTTCATGTTATCACTGGTCCAGTTTTATCAGAACTCAACTGGTCTCGTGTGTGTGTGTGTGCACGCATGCGCGTGTGCTTCTGTGTGTGGGTTTTTGTCTGTGTGTGCATGTGTCATACGAGTGACACAGTTATCCTTTCGTGGTGCGGGGGGGGGGGGGGGGGGGGAAGAGATATTGTCCCCTCATTGTCACGTGCTTTGGAATACTCTGGCTGCTTTTGTTGTCCCTCGTCTGCTTTTCTGGCACTTTCATCAATGGTGCATTTTTACACACTGATTCTATCAAGCCTTTCAGACTACTATAGCTTGAATCCAGGTCTCCGGGAAGAGGAGCATCTCCATGTAGGATACATGGCAAAAGACACCTCATCAAGGAGCACCAGCAAGGATTCACCCTAACATCAGAGCCAAGGTGATGTTGGGATTGTTTCAGAAATGTCTTGAGAAGTGTTCATATCTTTCTTTTTACACGGAGGACTGGAAATGTTGCTTGGTTTTGCTCTGCAGTTTAGTGCACATTGAAGCAGCACATGACGCTAGGCTAGAAAGGCTCAAATGTATTTGTTTTCAGGGATTTAAGTTTAAAATGTGTTTATGTGTGTTCTTGGCTTGATGGTTGTGAAATGTCTTCCTGAGGTACAGTATGTTATTGCCAGATTTGAGGTAAACAGAATGTGTACCCTGCTGCAGATGTTTTGACCTAATGACCTTTGGGAGCCATCTTATATGTAGGCCTCAGAATCTGAACTGCAAGTCATGTTCAATACACTGAAATACTATTTGAATTAATTTCAGACAGGCAAAGCACAAACAACTTGAGATCAACATTTGCGGTGTGATGTACTTTCTGGTTGACAATTTTTGTCTGAGATACGTTTATCTGAGATGGTTTCTGAGATATGAAAGGATAAGGTACAAGATGTGCAGACTGTTGGCACTAAGATAATAACATGATGGTTTATGAATCAGAATCCATCCTGTGTCTGTCACTGAACATTATCTGATCTTGTCAAATGCAACCAGATACTGACTTCAACAGATGAACATGTTAGACATGGTTGAGACTTAATAAGGTGCCATTTTACTTCATGTCAACAAACTATTCTTAAACCTGTCATTTAAATGTTGATGTGCTGTTAAAATGAATTTATCTTCAAAAGCAGGGGTGTCAAAGTCCTTCCATAGAGAGCCTAGAGTCTTCTGATTTTTGGTTTTCCTTTCAAGACCTACACAACCAGATGAGGCAGTTCCTTACTAATTAGTGACCTTAATTCCTCAGTCAAGTACAAAGGAGGAGTGAAAACCTGCAGACACTCAGCCCTCCATGGAATGAGTTTGACACGTGTTCTAAAGAATATTTTCAATGAGTTTCGGTTTTTTATTACTATGTTATGCCCTTAGACTCTGAAATGCAAGTATATACCTTTTAAACAGACTTTTGAGATGAACAGACCTTCTTATTATACTAGTTATATTGTAGTTCTATTGAGATGAACAGACCCATCATAATCTACTAGTTATATTGTAGTTCTATTGCCTTGAACAGACCCATTCTTAATTATACTAGTTATATTGTAGTTCTATTGAGATGAACAGACCCATTCTTAATTCTACTAGTTATATTGTAGTTCTATTGCCTTGAACAGACCCATTCTTAATTCTACTAGTTATATTGTAGTTCTTTTGAGTTGAACAGACCCATTTTAATTCTACTAGTTACAGTTGAAGTCGGAAGTTTACATACACTTAGGTTGGAGTCATTAAAAGTTGTTTTTCAACCACTCCACACATTTCTTGTTAACAAGCTATAGTTTTGCATGACACACGCAATTTTTCCAACAATTGGTTACATACAGATGATTTCACTTATAATTCACTGTATCACAATTCCAGTGGGTCAGAAGTTTACATACACTAAGTTGACTGTGTACCTGAGGCTGCATTTCGAAGCATACCTTCAAACCCAGTGCCTCTTTGCTGCATCATGGGAAATCAAAAGACATCAGCCAAGACCTCAGAAAAAATTGTAGACCTCCACAAGTCTGGTTCATCCTTGGGAGCAATTTCCAAATGCCTGAAGGTACCACGTCTCTCGTACAAACAATAGTACGCAATGATAAACACCATGGGACCACGCAGCCGTCATACGCTCAGGAAGAAGAGACGCGTTCTGTCTCCTAGAGATGAACGTACTTTGGTGCAAAAAGTGCAAATCAACAGCAAAGGACCTTGTGAAGATGCTGGAGAAACATAGACAAATATATCTATACCAAGTAAAACGAGTCCTAATCGACAATCCTGAAAGGCCAGCTCACAAGGAAGAAGCCACTGCTCCAAAACCACCATAAAAAAACCAGACAACGGTTGCAACTGCACATGGGGACAAAGTACTATACTTTTTGGAGAAATGTCTCTGGTCTGATGAAACAGAAATAGAACTGTTTTGGCCATAATGGTCATTGTTATGTTTGGAGGAGAAAGGGGGAGGCTTGCAAGCCGAAGAACACCATCCCAACCGTGAAGACGGGGGTGGCAGCATCATGTTGTGGGGGTGCTTTGCTGCAGGAGGGACTGCTGCACTTCACAAAATACATGGCATCATGAGGGAGGAAAATTATGTGGATATATTGAAGCAACTTCTCAAGACATCAGTCAGGAAGTTAAAGCTTGGTTGCAAATGGGTCTTCCAAATGGACAATGACCCCAAGCTTCCAAAGTTGTGGCAAAAGGACACAAAGTCAAGGTATTGGAGGGCCATCACAAAGTCCTGACCTCAATCATATAGAAAATGTGTGGTCAGAACTGAAAAAGCGTGTCGGAGCAAGGGACCTATAAACCTGACTCAGTTACACCAGCTCTGTCAGGAGGAATGGCCCAAAATTCACCCACCTTATTGTGGGAAGCTTGTGGAAGGCTACCCGAAACGTTTGACCCAAGTTAAACAATTTAAAGGCAATGCTACCAAATACAAATTGAGTGTACGTAAACTTCTGACCCACTGGGAATGTGATGAAAGAAATAAAAGCTGAAATAAATAATTCTCTCTACTATTTTTCTGACATTTCACATTCTTAAAATAAAGTGGTGATCCTAACTGACCTAAGACAGGGAATGTTTACTAGGATTACATGTCAGGAATTGTGAAAGACTGAGTTTAAAGTATTTGGCTAAGGTGTATGTTAACTTCTGACTTCAACTGTATATCTAGTTCAATTGAGTTGAGCAAGCCCATTCTTAATTCTACTAGTTCCATTGTTGACAAGCCCCTTCTGGATTCTTGTACAGTAGTTGTGTGACCTCTGACCCTTACCGGTGACCTGGTTTGGACTCTGTACAGGCGATGTCCCTGCGAGCAGACGCAGCCCAGTGTGGAGGGGTGGTGGTGGAGTTTGAGTCTGATGACATCAGGGAGGCTCGGGCCAGGAAGGCCAGGAGTAGATCAGGTCAGCTCGTCTATTGCGGGAGTGGAGAGAGAGAGATGACCAGGAGTTTACCCTGACCTCATGACCTGACAATACAACTACACAGCCATTACTTATTGATTAGTAACAACACTTTGTGATTGTCGTAAACAGGTTACATTTTATAGGTATTAGAGCAACCCAATATAAAGTGTTAGTATAAGAGAAACTTAATGTGAGTGTTAGGTGTTAGAGTAACTTAATGTAAAGTGTTAGGTGTACGAGCTACTTAATGTAAGGGTTATGTATAAGCGAAACTTAATGTAAAGTGTTATTATAAGCAAAACTTAATGTAAAGTGTTAGGTATAGCAAAACTTAATGTAAAGTGTTAGTATAAGAATACTTAATGTAAAGTGTTAGGTTAAGAGCTACTTAATGTAAAGTGTTAGGTATAAGATCTAGTAATGTAAAGTTTTAGGTGTACGACTACTTAATGTAAAGTGTTAGGTATAGCAAAACTTAATGTAAAGTGTTAGGTATAAGAGCTACTTAATGTAAAGTTTTAGGTGTACGAGCTACTTAATGTAAAGTGTTAGGTATAAGATCTACGTAATGTAAGTTTAGTGTACGATCTACTTATGTAAAGTGTTAGGTATAAGAGCAACTTAATGTAAAGTGTTTAGTTGTAAGAGCTGCTTAATGTAAGTTTAGGCATAAGCAACTTAACGTACATGTTACAGTAGGGTAAGATAACTTAATGTAAAGTGTTAGGTATAAGAGCTACTTAATGTAAAGTGTTAGGTATAAGAGCAACTTAATGTAAAGTGTTTAGTTGTAAGAGCTGCTTAATGTAAAGTGTTAGGCATAAGAGCTACTTAATGTAACGTGTTACAGTAGGTGTAAGATCACTTAATGTAAAGTGTTTAGTTGTAAGAGCTGCTTAATGTAAAGTGTTAGGCATAAGAGCTACTTAATGTAAAGTGTTAGGTATAAGAGCAACTTAATGCTTTTGTTTTCTGATCAGACAACATCCTGGTCCGAAATATGTTCAGACATACTCTGATGCCCAGTGCTTAATATTAGGTGGTTTTCCAGCTATAGATGCAGAGTGTGTCCTGTAGACTCATAATGATGTTATCTCTGGTTATTGTTCATGTTACTGTGTGTCTCTGTTGAACTTACTCACCAGGGTCAGCCCTCATCTACCTCAGGGGCCCTAAATTCCTGATCTACGTCAGTGGGGCACTGTCCATGTGGGTAAGAAGCCTTTTCATGTAAGAACAATGGGTAAGGGAGCTACAAAGCCATACCGGCTGGACACTATAAGGTTWATGTCATRAACCTGGTAGTGTCTTGCAAATCATTGAAAAATGGACATACTTTACATTTGTCTTTATGCCCTCTACCCCTAGAAAGAGTAAAAAGCTAAAAGCCAAAAGCTAAAAACCTTCTTCTCCGTCATGATGACTATTTGTCTTTCTAATAGGGTGACCGTATGTGGCACTTTGCCATTTCGGTGTTCCTGATCGAGCTGTATGGACGTAACCTGCTGCTGACCGCAATATTCGGCTTGGTGGTGGCGGGGTCAGTGCTGCTSCTAGGGGCGTTGATTGGGGACTGGGTTGACCGCAACCCCAGGAACAAAGGTTAGACCAACAATATCTTCTATTTACAGCTATAGGGACTGATCTAGTCCCAAATGGCACCCTAAAGGTACTAAAATCTAATAGGGAATAGGATGCTATTTGGGATGCACTCCTAATTTCCTGTCTCTCTGCCTCACATGGGCACTCTGCAGTTCAAACAGTAACGAAGTTGCACCCCACCACTATTTTGGTAAATTGCTGAGGGATTTGGCTGGATAAATGTAACCACTCACAAATTCATAGATAGAGCTATGGATGCAAGTACTGACCATCCATGAGACGAACATTATAGTTGTAATCATGTTTTGAAGCTATACAGAGTTAGTTTACAATTACAAKGTAAAACAAGCGTATATTTGGGGATCTAKTGGGGTACAACAGATMAACTAAGSTCATGAGTCATTTATAAGTTATARTATTTTAGAATCAATYGCTATATATSATTACTTTAAAAGTCCAAAAATGAATGTGCTATAGCAACTGCAGAATGCCCRTTTAAGACCAATGATACATTTATGGTTCTGTAGAAGTCTTTATGGTTCTCTGAAATGCATTGTCCCAGAATATTTTAGAGTCTTAGTTTCTTCTCCCTCCTTGGTTTTAGTGGCGCATGCATCGTTGTTGGTTCAGAACATTTCAGTGACGGTGTGTAGCATTGTGCTGATGTTGGTCTTCTTATATAAACAGTGGATTGAGAGCATTTGGGATGGCTGGTTAACTGTGAGTATATTTTTCATTTTCTCTCCCATACTGTCTAAACTCTCATGATGTGAACCAACAGTATGTTTTGGAATCAGATATGGATTCAAATAGCATTTGTATCCTTTCAAAGACTTTATCTGCACTTGATTGAGTTTGCCTGGTGCAATGGAACCAATGGAATAGTCCTAAAATGACAAACTTCACCCATCCAGTGCTCCAGGCGTGCTCAATCAAAAGCTCAATGTATTTGAAAGAAAATGAACACTATTTAAACCCAGGTCTGTTGAGAATCAGGCTAGATATATTATTGCAAACGGCTGTGACGGTTGCTGTTTCTCCTGCACTGTTCTGTGTCCATGTTGTTGCTGCTGCTGTTCTGAGCCTCCTGCTGCTCTGTGCTGTCATGCGTAGTAACGTGTTGCATCACAAAACTTACACAAGGTGGTTTGTTATACGGTGGTGATCGTCCTGGCAGATGTGGCTAACCTAGCAAGCACAGCGCTGACCATCGCCATCCAGAGGGACTGGATTGTGGTTATCACTGGATACAACCGGGGTCACCTCGCCGGTGAGACTGGCAGACCTGCCACACGCTATTACATCACGAGGGATTGTTGTTTCTGTTTCAGCTGCTGAACTGGCTGCTGGTTAAAGCACAAGGTTATCAGACACTCTATGTATTTAGTTTTTCTAGGATGTATCACATGCATTACAATAGAGTCAGAATAGTTTGATAATGTAGGCATTAGTAAAGCTGGTAACACAGATACCATATCACCACAACCAAACTAAACCCTGTACCTTTTGGTTTGATTCTGATCTGAAGGGATGAATGCTACCATGCGGCGCATCGATCAGGTGACCAACATCCTGGCACCGCTGGCGGTGGGACAGGTCATGACCCTGGCCTCCAACGTGATCGGCTGRGGCTTCATCCTGGGCTGGAACCTGGTGTCCCTCATAGTGGAGTTTATCTTCCTGTCCCGGGTCTACCGCATTGTCCCGGCGCTGTCCGTCAAACCACCCGCGCCCGAGGACGGCCAGYCCTCCCTGGAGAGACCAGCAGAGAGGACGGAGGGACTGGTGGAGAGGAGGGGGTCACAAGGTCAGTGTCCTGGTGTCCTGGTCACTGTGTGACTGCTTCAGTAGTTGTGTCGGTAAAGTAAAGTAAAGTGGATCTTACAACCTATTTCATCCAACTTTACAGTGAAGTATAGCTTTACTTTACAGTAAAATTGGATGAAATCGGTTGAAAGATAGGTGAGGTCAAGAAACCTTACTCTAATTCCACAACATGCACAGCACATACACTACCGTTCAAAAGTTTGGGGTCCTTGTTTTTGAAAGAAAAGCAAATTTTTCCCCCATTGAAATAACATCAAATTGATCAGAAATACAGTGTATACATTGTTATTGTTGTAAATGACTATTGTAGCTGGAAACGGCAGTTTTTTTATGGAATATCATAATGGGCATACAGAGGCCCATTATCAGCAACCATCAGTCCTGTGTTCCAATGGCACGTTGTGTTAGCTTATTCAAGTTTATAATTTTAAAAGGCTWATTGATCATTAGAAAACCCTTTTGCAATTATTTTAGCACAGCTGAAAACTGTTGTTCTGATTAAAGAAGCAATAAAACTGGCCTTCTTTAGACTAMTTGAGRATCTGGAGCATCAGCATTTGTGGGTTRGATTACAGGCTAGTATGGGGATGAGGTAGTTGGATTGGATATTTACAGATTGGCTATGTACAGGTGCAGTGATCTGTGAGCTGCTCTGACAGCTGGTGCTTAAAGTTAGTGAGGGAGATATGGGTCTCAAGCTTCAGTGATATTTGCAGTTCATTCCAGTCATTGGCAGCAGAGAACTGGAGGGAAATGCGGCCAAACGAGGAATTGGCTTTGGGGGTGACCAGTGAAATATACCTGCTGGAGCGCGTGCCATGGGTGGGTGCTGCTATGGTGACCTGTGAGCTGAGATAAGGTGGGGCTTTACCTAGCAAAGACTTATAGATGACCTGGAGCCAGTGGGTTTGGCGACGAACATGAAGCGAGGGCCAGCCAACGAGAGCATACAGGTCGCAGTGGTGGGTAGTATATGGGGATTTGGTGACAAAACGGATGGCACTGTGATAGACTGCATCCAATTTGCTGAGTAGAGTGTTGGAGGCTATTTTGTAAATGACATCGCCAAAGTCAAGGATTGGTAGGATAGTCAGTTTTACTAAGGTATGTTTGGCAGCATGAGTGAAGGAGGCTTTGTTGCGAAATAGGAAGCCGATTCTAGATTTAATTTTGGATTGGAGATGCTTAATGTGAGTCTGGAAGGAGAGTTTACAATCTAACCAGATACCTAGGTATTTGTAGTTGTACACATATTCTAAGTCAGAAAGGTCCAGAGTAGTGATGCTGGACGGGCGGGCAGGTGTGGGCAGCGATCGGTTGAAGAGCATGCATTTAGTTTGACTAGCATTTAAGAGCAGTTGGAGGCCACGGAAGGAGAGTTGTATGGCATTGAAGCTCGTCTGGAGGTCAGTTAATAACACAGTGTCCAAAGAAGGGCCAGAAGTATACAGAATGGTATCATCTGCATAGAGGTGAATCAGAGAATCACCAGAAGCAAGAGTCACATCATTGATGTATAGAGAGAAAAGAGTCAGCCCGAGGATTGAACCCTATGGCACCCCCATAGAGACTACCAGAGGTCCGGACAACAGGCCCTCCGATTTGACACACTGAACTCTGTCTGTGAAGTAGTTGGTGAACCAGGTGCGGCAGTCATTTGAGAAACCAAGGCTGTTGAGTCTAACGATAAGAATATGGTGATTGACAGAGTCGAAAGCCTTGGCTAGGTCGATGAATACAGCTGCACAGTATTGTCTCTTATCGATGGCAGATATGAAATTGTTTAGGACCTTGAGCGTGGCTGAGGTGCACCCATGACCAGCTCGGAAGCCAGATTGCATAGCGGAGAAGGTATGGTGGGATCCGAAATGGTGGGTGATCTGTTTGTGTCACTATAGGGGGTGCTGTTTCAACTTCGACATTTATCGTTCCCAAATTAAACTGCCTCGTACTCAATTCTTGCTCGTACAATATGCATATTATTATTACTATTGGATAGAAAACAATCTCTAGTTTCTAAAACCGTTTGAATTATGTCTGTGGGTGAAKCAGAACTCTTTCTGCAGCGAAATTCATGACAGGAACTGCGAAGGTCTGAAAACGAGGCTCTGTTCTCAGATCAGTTGGGCTCTGTGTGGTAAAAGGGTCCAGGCAAAATAGATATAGTGGCCAAAGAATTTGTCCGATGGGCCTCTTCAGCTAACAGTCCAGTTGAAAAAAACCCTCAGGTAAATTACGTCAGTAGTCCAGTCGTGATGGAATCGGCGGGGCTCCGTGTCGGCAGTCAAAGGGTTCCAGGGCAATTGGCAAAGGAGTGGTTGATGGACCTCTTCGGCTAGCCAGGAGATGGGCCTTGCAAAGGCTAGCTCTAGGCTAATTGGTTCTTGCTTCGGGACAGAGACATTAGCCAGGAGTGGCCACTCGGAATAGCAGTTAGCTAGCTGCGATGATCCAGGTGAAAAGGTTCAGAGTTTGCGGTAGGAATCTGGAGATATGGAGAAAAATATGTCCGATTTGCTCGGGTTTGAGTCGCGCTGTGCAGACTGGCAAGAGTTGTCTGGGCTAAAGGTTAGCTGATGACTGCTAGCAGTGGCTAGGTGACTAATAGCTAGTTAGCTGGCTAACTTCTGTTGGGGTTCCGGTTCAAAAGTAAAGAAATAGCAGATCCCACACATTGGGTGAGGTAGATTGCAGGAGAATATGTTGAAGTTGAGGTTAAGAAAAATATTTTAAAAATATATGCAAAGAAAAAAGATATAAAAGATATATACACGGGACACAACAAGACGAGGACCAAGACATCTGACTGCTACGCCATCTTGGAAACACTTTAGAACAGGATCTAATGATCATTTAGCCTTTTAAAATGATAACTTGGATTAGCTAACACAACGTGCCATTGGAACACAGGTCTGATGGTTGCTGATAATGGGCCTCTGTACGCCTATGTAGATATTCCATAGAAAATCAGCTGTTTCCAGCTACAATAGTCATTTACAACATTAACAATGTCTACACTGTATTTCTAATCAATTTTAATGGGAAAGAAATGTGCTTTTCTTTCAAAAACAAGGACATTTTTAAGTGACCCCGAACTTTTGAACGGTAGTGTAACGCTTGTTCATCTCTATGGAAACGTAGTATTACTTGAAAACACTGTTGCCTTAAGTTAGTTAAAACCTCTACCGCTTCTCTCTCTGGATCCGGGATCCTCCTCATCAAAAAAGCTGACTAGCATAGCCTAGCCTAACGCGACAGGGATATCATATAATATAATTTTCATGAAATCACAAGTCCAATACAGCAAATGAAAGATAAACATCTTGTGAATCCAGCCATCATTTCCGATTTTTTTAATGTTTTACAGCGAAAACACAATATGTATTCTATTAGCTAACCACAATAGCAAAAGACTCAACCGCATATTTTCACCATTTTTCTACCGCATAGGTAGCTATCACAAAACCGACCAAATAGAGATATAATTAGTCACTAACCAAGAAACAACTTCATCAGATGACAGTCTTATAACATGTTATCAATAAATGTATGTTTTGTTCGAAAATGTGCATATTTGAGGTATAAATCATAGTTTTACATTGCAGCTACCATCAAAAATATCACCAAAGCAGCCAGAATAATTACAGAGAGAACGTGAAATACCTAAATACTCATCATAAAACATTTATGAAAAATACATGGTGTACAGCAAATGAAAGATAAACATCTTGTGAATCCAGCCAATATTTCCGATTTTTTTTCTACTGTCCTCTCAGTAGAGCATTGTTAGTATCATGACTGATGCTTGTCCTCCCTCTCAGTAGAGCATTGTTAGTAGCATGACTGATGCTTGTCCTCTCAGTGAGCATTGTTAGTAGCATGATTGATGCTTGTCCTCACAGTAGATCATTGTTAGTAGCATGACTGATGCTTGTCCTCTCAGTAGAGCATTGTTAGTAGCATGATGATGCTTGTCCTCTCAGTAGAGCATTGTTAGTAGCATGACTGATGCTTGTCCTCTCAGTAGATCATTGTTAGTAGATGACTGATGCTTGTCCTCTCAGTAGATCATTGTTAGTAGCATGACTGATGCTTGTCCTCTCAGTAGATCATTGTTAGTAGCATGACTGATGCTGTCCTCTCAGTAGAGCATTGTTAGTAGCATGATTGTGCTTGTCCTCTCAGTAGAGCATTGTTAGTAGCATGATTGATGCTTGTCCTCTCAGTAGATCATTGTTAGTAGCATGACTGATGCTTGTCTCTCAGTAGAGCATTGTTAGTATCATGACTGATGCTTGTCCTCTCCCTCTCAGTAGAGCAAAGTGAGGTGGTGACATCAGCCCCGGCCTCAGTGATGATGACATGAGCTGAACCTCAAGGAGATCACCAACCTGCCTCTGTGTTTCGGACGCTTCCGCTGGCTGCTGAGCACCTGTAAGGATGGCTGGAGGGCCTACTACGCCAGGATGTCTTCCTGGCTGGGATGGGCCTGGCCTTCCTCTACACAACTGTCCTGGGCTTCGATTGCATCACCAGGGCTACGCCTACACCCAGGGCATCAGTGGCTCCCTGCTCAGTCTTCTGATGGGGGTCTCGGCTATACAGCCTCATGGGCACCGTCATGTTACCAAGCTGAGGAAGGCCTACGGTTTAGTCAACACAGGCATCATCTCCAGCTGTCTCCATCTTTGCTGTCTGCTGCTGTGTGTGTGTTCTGTGTTC
>NW_019944937.1:31283-56888 GCF_002910315.2 Salvelinus sp. IW2-2015
TCCTTCAAGACCTACAACAACCAGAATGAGGGCAGTTTCCCTTACTAATTAGTGACCCTTAATTCCTCAGTCAAAGTACCAAAGGAGCGAGTGAAAACCTGCAGACACTCAGCCTCCATGGACATGAGTTTGACACGTTCTAAGAATATTTTCAATGAGGTTTCGGTTTTTCTATTACTAGTGTATGCCCTTACGGACTCTGAAATGCAAGTAGTATACCTTTATTAAACAGACTTTTGAGATGGAAACAGACCCATTCTTAATTATACTAGTTATATTGCTAGTTTCTATTGAAAGATGAACAGACCAGTCATAATTCTACTAGTTATATTGTAGTTCTATTGCCTTGAACAGACCCATCTTAATTATACTAGTTATATTGTAGTTCTATGAGATGAACAGACCCATTCTTAATTCTACTAGTTATATTTGTAGTTCTATTGCCTTGAACAGACCCATTCTTAATTCTACTAGTTATATTGTAGTTCTTTTGAGTTGAACAGACCCATTCTTAATTCTACTAGTTACAGTTGAAGTCGGAAGATTTACATACACTTAGGTTGGAGTCATTAAAAGTTTTTTTCAACCACTCCACACATTTCTTGTTAACAAGCTATAGTTTTGCATGACCACGCAATTTTTCAACAATTGGTTACATACATGATTTCACTTATAATTCACTGTATCACAATTCCAGTGGGTCAGAAGTTTACATACACTAAGTTGACTGTGTACCTGAGGCTGCATTTCGAAGCATACCTTCAAACCCAGTGCCTCTTTGCTTGACATCATGGGAAAATCAAAAGACATCAGCCAAGACCTCAGAAAAAAATTGTAGACCTCCACAAGTCTGGTTCATCTTGGGAGCAATTTCCAAATGCCTGAAGGTACCACGTTCTTCTGTAAACACAATAGTACGCAAGTATAAACACCATGGACCACGCAGCCGTCATACCGCTCAGGAAGGAGACGCGTTCTGTCTCCTAGAGATGAACGTACTTTGGTGCAAAAAGTGCAAATCAACAGCAAAGGACCTTGTGAAGATGCTGGAGGAAACAAGTACAAAAGTATCTATATCCACAGTAAAACGAGTCCTATATCGACATAACCTGAAAGGCGCCTCAGCAAGGAAGAAGCCACTGCTCCAAAACCACCATAAAAAAAACAGACAACGGTTTGCAACTGCACATGGGACAAAGATCTACTTTTTGGAGAAATGTCCTCTGGTCTGATGAAACAGAAATAAACTGTTTGGCCATAATGGTCATTGTTATGTTTGGAGGAGAAAGGGGGAGGCTTGCAAGCCGAAGAACACCATCCCAACCGTGAAGACGGGGGTGGCAGCATCATGTTGGGGGTGCTTTGCTGCAGAGGGACTGCTGCACTTCACAAAATACATGGCATCATGAGGGAGGAAAATTATGTGGATATATTGAAGCAACTTCTCAAGACATCAGTCAGGAAGTTAAAGCTTGGTTGCAAATGGTTTCCAAATGGACAATGACCCCAAGCTTCCAAAGTTGTGGCAAAAGGACACAAAGTCAAGGTATTGGAGTGGCCATCACAAAGTCCTGACCTCAATCATATAGAAAATGTGTGGTCAGAACTGAAAAAGCGTGTGCGAGCAAGGGACCTATAAACCTGACTCAGTTACACCAGCTCTGTCAGGAGAATGGCCCAAAATTCACCCACTTATTGTGGGAAGCTTGTGGAAGGCTACCCGAAACGTTTGACCCAAGTTAAACAATTTAAAGGCAATGCTACCAAATACAAATTGAGTGTACGTAAACTTCTGACCCACTGGGAATGTGATGAAAAAATAAAAAGCTGAAATAAATAATTCTCTCTACTATTTTTCTGACATTTCACTTCTTAAAATAAAGTGTGCGATCCTAACTGACCTTAAGACAGGGAATTTACTAGGATTACATGTCAGGAATTGTGAAAGATGAGTTTAAATGTATTTGCCAAGGTGTATGTTAACTTCGACTTCAACTGTATATTCTAGTTAATTGAGTTGAGCAAGGCCCATCTTAATTCTACTAGTTCCATTGTTGACAAGCCCCTTCTGGATTCTTGTACAGTAGTTGTGTGACCTCTGACCCTTACCGGTGACCTGGTTTGGACCTGTACAGGCGTGTCCCTGCGAGCAGACGCAGCCCAGTGTGGAGGGGTGGTGTGGAGTTTGAGTCTGATGACATCAGGGAGGCTCGGGCCGGAAGGCCAGGAGTAGATCAGGTCAGCTCGTCTATTGCGGGAGTGGAGAGAGAGAGATGACCAGAGTTTACCCTGACCTCATGACCTGACAATACAACTACACAGCCATTACTTAATGATGTAGTACAACACTTTGTGATTGTCGTAATCACAGCGTTACATTTATATAGGTATTAGAGCAACCCAATATAAAGTGTTACGTATAAGAGAAACTTAATGTAGGTGTTAGGTTTAGAGTAACTTAATGTAAAGTGTTAGGTGTACGAGTACTTAATGTAAAGGGTTATGTATAAGCGAACTATAAAGTGTTATATAAGCAAAACTTAATGTTAAAGTGTTAGGTATAAGCAAAACTTAATGTAAAGTGTTAGGTATAAGCAATACTTAATGTAAAGTGTTAGGTATAAGAGCTACTTAATGTAAAGTGTTTAGGTATAAGATCTACGTAATGTAAAGTTTTAGGGTACGAGCTACTTAATGTAAAGTTTAGGTATAAGCAAAACTTAATGTAAAGTGTTAGGTATAAGAGCTACTTAATGTAAAGTTTTAGGTGTACGAGCTACTTAATGTAAAGTGTTAGGTATAAGATCTACGTAATGTAAAGTTTTAGGTGTACGATCTACTTAATGTAAAGTGTTAGGTATAAGAGCAACTTAATGTAAAGTGTTTAGTTGTAAGAGCTGCTTAATGTAAAGTTTTAGGCATAAGAGCAACTTAACGTAACATGTTACAGTAGGTGTAAGATAACTTAATGTAAAGTGTTAGGTATAAGAGCTACTTAATGTAAAGTGTTAGGTTAAGAGCAACTATAAAGTGTTTAGTTGTAAGAGCTGCTTAATGTAAAGTGTTAGGCATAAGAGCTACTTAATGTAACGGTTACATAGGTGTAAGATCACTTAATGTAAATGTTAGTTTAAGCTGCTTAATGTAAAGTTTAGGCATAAAGCTACTTAATGTAAAGTGTTAGGTATAAGAGCAACTTAATGCTTTTGTTTTCTGATCAGAACACATCCTGGTCCAAATATGTTCAGACATACTCTGATGCCCAGTGCTTAATATTAGGTGGTTTTCCAGCTATAGATGCAGAGTGTGTCCTGTAGACTCATAATGATGTTATCTCTGGTTATTGTTCATGTTTACTGTGTGTCTCTGTTGAACTTACTCACCAGGGTCAGCCCTCATCTACCTCAGGGCCTAAATTCCTGATCTACGTCAGTGGGGCACTGTCCATGTGGGTAAGAAGCCCTTTCATGTAAGAACAATGGGTAAGGGAGCTACAAAGCCATACCGGCTGGACACTATAAGGTTTATGTCATAACCTGGTAGTGTCTTGCAAATCATTGAAAAATGGACATACTTTACATTTGTCTTTATGCCCTCTACCCTAGAAAGAGTAAAAAGCTAAAAGCAAAAGCTAAAAACCTTCTTCTCCGTCATGATGACTATTTGTCTTTCTAATAGGGTGACCGATGTGGCACTTTGCCATTTCGGTGTTCCTGATCGAGCTGTATGGACGTAACCTGCTGCTGACCGCAATATTCGGCTTGTGGTGGCGGGTCAGTGCTGCTCCTAGGGGCGTTGATTGGGGACTGGGTTGACCGCAACCCCAGGAACAAAGGTTAGACCAACAATATCTTCTATTTACAGCTATAGGGACTGATCTAGTCCCAAATGGCACCCTAAAGGTACTAAAATCTAATAGGGAATAGGATGCTATTTGGGATGCATCCTAATTTCCTGTCTCTCTGCCTCACATGGGCACTCTGCAGTTTCAAACAGTAACGAAGTTGCACCCCACCACTATTTTGGTAAATTGCTGAGGGATTTGGCTGGATAAATGTAACCACTCACAAATTCATAGATAGAGCTATGGATGCAAGTACTGACCATCCATGAGACGAACATTATAGTTGTGTATCATGTTTGAAGCTATACAGAGTTAGTTTACAATTACAACAGTAAAACAAGCGTATATTTGGGGATCTAATGGGGTACAACAGATAACTAAGCTCATGAGTCATTTATAAGTTATACTATTTTAGAATCAATGGCTATATATTATTACTTTAAAAGTCCAAAAATGAATGTGCTATAGCAACTGCAGAATGCCCCTTTAAGACCAATGATACATTTATGGTTCTGTAGAAGTCTTTATGGTTCTCTGAAATGCATTGTCCAGAATATTTTAGAGTCTTAGTTTCTTCTCCCTCCTTGGTTTTAGTGGCGCATGCATCGTTGTTGGTTCAGAACATTTCAGTGACGGTGTGTAGCATTGTGCTGATGTTGGTCTTCTTATATAAACAGTGGATTGAGAGCATTTGGGATGGCTGGTTAACTGTGAGTATATTTTTCATTTTCTCTCCCATACTGTCTAAACTCTCATGATGTGAACCAACAGTATGTTTTGGAATCAGATATGGATTCAAATAGCATTTGTATCCTTTCAAAGACTTTATCTGCACTTGATTGAGTTTGCATGGTGCAATGAACCAATGGAATAGTCCTAAAATGACAAACTCCACCCATCCAGTGCTCCAGCGTGTGCTCAATTTGAAAGAAAATGAAACTATAAACCCAGGTCTGTTGAGAATCAGCTAGATATATTATTGCAAACTGCTGTGACGGTTGCTGTTTCTCCTGCACTGTTCTGTGTCCATGTTGTTGCTGCTGCTGTTCTGAGCCTCCTGCTGCTCTGTGCTGTCATGCGTAGTAACGTGTTGCATCACAAAACTTACACAAGGTGGTTTGTTATACGGTGGTGATCGTCCTGGCAATGTGGCTAACCTAGCAAGCACAGCGCTGACCATCGCCATCCAGAGGACTGGATTGTGGTTATCACTGGATACAACCGGGGTCACCTCGCCGGTGAGACTGGCAGACCTGCCACACGCTATTACATCACGAGGGATTGTTGTTTCTGTTTCAGCTGCTGAACTGGCTGCTGGTTAAAGCACAAGGTTATCAGACACTCTAGTATTTAGTTTTTCTAGGATGTATCACATGCATTACAATAGAGTCAGAATAGTTTGATAATGTAGGCATTAGTAAAGCTGGTAACACAGATACCATATCACCACAACCAAACTAAACCCTGTACCTTTTGGTTTGATTCTGATCTGAAGGGATGAATGCTACCATGCGGCGCATCGATCAGTGACCAACATCCTGGCACCCTGGCGTGGGACAGGTCATGACCCTGGCCTCCAACGTGATCGGCTGGGCTTCATCCTGGGCTGGAACCTGGTGTCCCTCATAGTGGAGTTTATCTTCCTGTCCCGGGTCTACCGCATTGTCCCGGCGCTGTCCGTCAAACCACCCGCGCCCGAGGACGGCCAGGCCTCCCTGGAGAGACCAGCAGAGAGGACGGAGGGACTGGTGGAGAGGAGGGGGTCACAAAGGTCAGTGTCCTGGTGTCCTGGTCACTGTGTGACTGCTTCAGTAGTTGTGTGGTAAAGTAAAGTAAAGTGGATCTTACAACCTATTTCATCCAACTTTACAGTGAAGATATAGCTTTACTTTACAGTAAAATTGGATGAAATCGGTTTAAAGATAGTGAGGTCAAGAAACCTTACTCTAATTCCACAACATGCACAGCACAACAACTACCGTTCAAAAGTTTGGGGGTCCTTGTTTTTGAAAGAAAAGCAAATTCCATTAAATAACATCAAATTGATCAGAAATACGTGTATACATTGTTATTGTTGTAAATGACTATTGTAGCTGGAAACGGCATTTTTTATGGAATATCATAATGGGCTACAGAGGCCCATTATCAGCAACCATCAGTCCTGTGTTCCAATGGCACGTTGTGTTAGCTTATTCAAGTTTATAATTTTAAAAGGCTTATTGATCATTAGAAAACCCTTTTGCAATTATTTTAGCACAGCTGAAAACTGTTGTCTGATTAAAGAAACAATAAAACTGGCCTTCTTTAGACTATTGAGTATCTGGAGCATCAGCATTTGTGTGTTCATTACAGGTTCAAATGGCCAGAAAAACAAAGGACTTTTAATTTTTTTTTTTTTAAAAGGCCAGTTTTATTGCTTCCTTTAATCAGAACAACATAGTTTTCAGCTGTGCTGAACATAATTGCAAAGGTTTTCAACTTGTTTCTTTAAATGTATTTCACCTTTATTTAACCAGGTAGGCTAGTTGAGAAACAAGGTTATTTACAACTGCGGACTTGGCCAAGATAAAGCAAAGCAGGGTGCGACAAAAACAACAAAACAACAGAGTTACACATGAATAAACAAACATTAAGTCAATAATAAATAGAAAAAAGTCTAATATACTAGGTGTGTGCAAATGAGTAGGATAAGGGAGGTAAGGCACTGGAGTGATAGTTGTGCCAGAATATGAGTGCTTGCAAAGTAATATAACTGGGCTGCAAAGGAGCAAGATTATAATCAAACTAAATAACATATGGGGGATGAGGTAGTTGAGTTGATATTAAATGGCTATGCTACAGTGCAGTGATCTGTGAGCTGGCTCGATGACAGCTGGTGCTTAAAGTTAGTGAGGTAGATATGGGTCTCAAGCTTCAGTGTATTCTCAGTTTCATGTTCCAGTCATTGCAGCAGAGAAATGGAGGAAATGCGGACCAAACGAGGAATTGAGCTTTGGAAGAAGTGACCAGTGAAATAATAACCTGCTGAAGGAAGAGATGCGTGCCATGGGTGGTGCTGCTATGGTGACCTTGTGAGCTGAGATAAGGCGGGCTTTACCTAGCAAAGACTTATAGATGAACCTGGAGACACATGGTATGAGGACGAAATGAATAGGAGGCCAGCACAACGAGAGCATACAGAGCGAGTGGTGGTAGGTATATGGGGCTTTCGCGTGACAAAACGGATGGCACTTGATGCATCGATCATTTCTGTAGATGAGCTATTGAAATGACACGCAATCAAGGAATGGTTAGGATAGGTCAGTTTTACTAACCGTGAGTTGGCAGCATGAGTGAAGGATGCTTTGTTGCCGAAATAGGAAGCCAGATTCTAGATTATATTTGAATTGGAGATGCATAATGTGTAGTCTGGAAGGAAGAGTTACAAATCTTAACCAGAATTACCAGTATTTGTAGGTTGTACACATATTCTAAGTCAGAAAGGCTCCAGAGTAGTGATGTGGACGGGCGGGCAGGTTGGGCGCGATTCGTTGCAGAGCATGCATTTAGGTGTTTACTATGCATTTAAGGAGCAGTTTGGAGGCCACGGAAGGCAGAGTTGTATGCATTGAAGCTCGTCTGGAGGTCAGTTAAACACAGTGTCCAAAGAAGGGCCAGAAGTATACAGGAATGGTATTCTCTGCGATAAGGTGTATCAGAGAATCACCAGCCAGCAAGAGTCACATCAGATGTTATAAGTAGAAAAGAGTCAGGCCAGGGGATCGGAACCTATGGACCCCATAGAAACTACCAGGAGTAGGCGACAACAGGCCCTCCGAATTTGACCACATGAACTCTGTTACTGTGAGAAGTAGTTGGTGAACCAGGCGAGGCTGTCATTTGAGAAACCAAGGCTGTTGAGTCTGCCGATAAGAATGTGGTGATTGACAGAGTCGAAAGCCTTGACTAGGTCGATGAATACAGCTGCACAGTATTGTCTCTTATCGATGGCAGTTATGAAATCGTTTAGGACATTGAGCGTGGCTGAGGTGCACCCATGACCAGCTCGGAAGCCAGATTGCATAGCGGAGAAGGTACGGTGGGATTCAAAATGGTCGGTGATCTGTTTGTTAACTTGCCTTTCCAAGACCTTAGAAAGGCAGGGTAGGATAGATATAAGTATGTAGCAGTTTGGGTCTAGAGTGTCTCCCCCTTTGAACAGCTTTCCAATCTTTGGGGATCTCAGACGATATGAAAGAAAGGTTGAGCAGGCTAGTAATAGGGGTTGCAACAATTTTGGCAGATAATTTTTGAAAGAGAGGGTCCAGATTGTCTAGCCCGGCTGATTTGTAGGGATCCAGATTGTGCAGCTCTTTCAGAACATCAGCTATCTGGATTTGGGTGAATGGGAAATGAGCGAGGTTTGGGCAAGTTGCTGTGGGGGGTGCAGGGCTGTTGACCGGGGTAAGGGTAGCCAGGTGGAAAGCATGGCCAGCCGTAGAAAAATTCTTATTGAAATTCTCAATTATTGTGGATTTATCGGTAGTGACAGTGTTTCCTAGCCTCAGTGCAGTGGGCAGCTAGGAGGAGGTGCTCATATTCTCCATGGACTTTACAGTGTCCCAGAACCTTTTGGAGTTTGTGCTACAGGATGCAAATTTCTGTTTGAAAAAGCTAGCCTTTGCTTTCCTAACTGCCTGTGTATATTGGTTCCTAACTTCCCTGAGAAGTTGTATATCGCGGGGGCTATTCGATGCTAATGCAGTACGCCACAGGATATTTTTTTGCTGGTCAAGGGCATTCAGGTCTGGAGTGAACCAAGGGCTATATCTGTTCCTGGTTCAACATTTTTTGAACGGGGCATGCTTATTTAAAATGGTGAGGAAGGCACTTTTAAAGAATAACCAGGCATTCTCTACTGACGGAATGAGGTCAATATCCTTCCAGGATATCCGGGCCAGGTCGATTYGAAAGGCCTGCTCGCTGAAGTGTTTTAGGGAGCGTTTGACACTGATGAGGGGTGGTCGTTTGACAGCAGACCCATTACGGACGCAGGCAATGAGGCAGTGATCGCTGAGATCCTGGTTGAAGACAACAGAGGTGTATTTGGAGGGCAGGTTGGTTAGGATGATATCTATGAGGGTGGCCATGTTTACGGATTTGGGGTTGTACCTGGTAGGTTCATTGATAATTTGATATTGAGGGCATCAAACTTAGATTGTAGGATGGCCGGGGTGTTAAGCATGTCCCAGTTTAGGTCACCTAACAGGTCACCTAACAGCAACAGCTCTGAAGATAGATGTGGGGCAATCAATTCACATATGGTGTCCAGGGCACAGCTGGGGGCAGAAGGTGGTTTATAGCAAGCGGCAACGGTGAGTGACTTGTTTCTGGAAAGGTGGATTTTTAAAAGTAGAAGCTCTAATTGTTTGGGCACAGACCTGGATAGTAAGACAGAACTCTGCGGGCTATCTCTGTAGTAGATTGCAACTCCGACCCCTTTGGCAATTCTATCGTGTCGGAAAATGTTATAGTTAGGGATGGAKATTTCTGGGTTTTTGGTGGTCTTCCTAAGCCAGGATTCAGACACGGCTAGGACATCCGGGTTGGCAGAGTGTGCTAAAGCAGTGAATAAAACAAACTTAGGGATGAGGCTTCTAATGTTAACATGCATTTACGGTTACAGAAGTCAACAAATGAGAGCGCCTGGGGAATGGGAGTGGAGCTAGGCACTGCAGGGCCTGGATTAACCTCTACATCACCAGAGGAACAGAGGAGGAGTAGGATAAGGGTATGGCTAAAGGCTATAAGAACTGGTCGTCTAGTACGTTCGGAACAGAGAGTTAAAGGAGCAGGTTTCTTGGCATGGTAGAATTGGTTCAAGGCATAATTAACAGACAACGGTATGGTAGGATGTGAATACAGTGGAGGTAAACCTATGCATTGAGTGAATATGAGAGATATTATCTCTAGAAACATAATTTAAATCAGGTGAGGTCACCGCATGTGTGGGAGGTGTGGGAGGGTTAGCTAAGGCGTATTGAGCAGGGCTAGAGGCTCTACAGTGAAATAAGGCAATGATCACTAACCAAAACAGCAATGGACAAGGCATATTGATATCAGGGAGAGGCATGCGTAGCCGAGTGATCATAGGGGTCCAGTGAGTAGCTCGGCGGGCTGGAGACACAGCCATTCAGACAGCTTGCGGGCCGTGGCTAGCAAGCTAGCAGAATGGCCTTAGAGGGACGTTGCGACGGAAGAAGTCTGTTGTAGCCCCCTCGTGCTGTTATGTCGGCAGACTAGTCGTGATGGATCAGCAGGGCTCTGTGTGGTAAAAGGGTCCAGGCAAATTGGCAAAATAGGTATAGTGGCCAAAGAATTTGTCCGATGGGCCTCTTCAGCTAACAGTCCGATATGCTCTAGACAGCTAGCGGGCCGCGGCTAGCAGGCTAGCAGATGGGCATTCAGGGGACGTCGCGATGGAGGAGCCAGTTGAAAAAAAAKCTCAGGTAAATTACGTCAGTAGTCCAGTCGTGATGGAATCGGCGGGGCTCCGTGTCGGCAGTCAAAGGGTTCCAGGCCAATTGGCAAAGGAGTGGCTGATGGACCTCTTCCGCTAGCCAGGAGATGGGCCTTGCAAAGGCTAGCTCCAGGCTAATTGGTTCTTGCTTCAGGACAGAAACGTTAGCCAGGAGTGGTCACTCGGAATAGCAGCTAGCTAGCTGTGATGATCCAGGTGAAAAGGTTCAGAGCTTGCGGTAGGAATCCGGAGATATGGAGAAAAATATGTCCGATTTGCTCGGGTTTGAGTCGCGCTGTGCAGACTGGCAAGAGTTGTCTGGGCTAAAGGTTAGCTGATGACTGCTAGCAGTGGCTAGCTGACTACTAGCTAGTAGCTAGTTAGCTGGCTAGCTTCTGTTTAGGGTTCCGGTTCAAAAGTAAAGAAAATAGCAGATTCACACCACATTGGGTGAGGCGGATTGCAGGAGAGTATGTTGAAGTTGAGGTTAAGAAAAATATTTTAAAAAATATATGCAAAGAAAAAAGATATAAAAAGATATATACACGGGACACAACAAGACGAGGACAAAGACGTCTGACTGCTACGCCATCTTGGAAACACTTTAGATCATGATCTAATGATCATTTAGCCTTTTAAAATTATAAACTTGGATTAGCTAACGCAACGRGCCATTGGAACACAGGAGTGATGGTTGCTGATAATGGGCCTCTGTACGCCTATGTAGATATTCCATGGAAAATCAGCTGTTTCCAGCTACAATAGTCATTTACAACATTAACAATGTCTACACTGTATTTCTAATATATCTAATGTTATTTTAATGGAAAAAATATGTGCTTTTCTTTCAAAAACAAGGTGACAGCGAACTTTTGAACGGTAGTGTACATGCTTGTTCATCTCTATGGAAACGTAGTATTACTTGAAAACACTGTTGCCTTAAGTTAGTTAATGGATGATGTTAGTAGCTTGACTAATGCTTGTCCTCTCCCTCTCAGTAGATCATTGTTAGTATCATGACTGATGCTTGTCCTCTCCCTCTCAGTAGATCATTGTTAGTATCATGACTAATGCTTGTCCTCTCCCTCTCAGTAGAGCATTGTAGTAATCAGACTAATGCTTGTCCTCTCAGTAGATCATTTTATAGCATGACTGATGCTTGTCCTCCTCAGTAGAATCATTATTAGTATCATGACTAATGCTTGGTCCTCTCAGTAAGATATTGTTAGTAGCATGACTGATGCTTGTCCTCTCCCTCAGTAGATCATTATTTAGTAGCATGACTGATGCTTGTCCTCTCAGTAGATCATTGTTAGTACATGACTAGATGCTTGTCCTCTCCCTCTCAGTAAGACATTGTTAGTATCATGACTAATGCTTGTCCCTCTCAGTAGATCATTTTAGTAATCATGACTGATGCTTGTCCTCTCCCAGTAGATCATTGTTAGTATCATGACTAATGCTTGTCCTCTCCTCTCAGTAGATCATTGTTAGTATCATGACTGATGCTTGTCCTCTCAGTAGATCATTGTTAGTAAGCTTGACTGATGCTTGTCCTCTCATCCAGTAGAGCATTGTTAGTAGCTTGACTGATGCTTGTCCTCTCCTCAGTAGATCATTTTTAGTATCATGATGATGCTTGTCCTCTCAGTAGATCATTGTTAGTAGCTTGACTGATGCTTGTCCTCTCCCTCTCAGTAGATCATTGTTAGTATCATGACTGATGCTTGTCCTCTCCCTCTCAGTAGATGCATTGTTAGTATCATGACTGATGCTTGTCTCTCCTCTGCCAGTAGATCATTGTTAGTAATCATCATGACTGATGCTTGTCCTCTCAGTAGATCATTGTTAGTATCATGACTGATGCTTGTCCTCTCAGTAGATCATTGTTAGTATCATGACTGATGCGTGTCCTCTCAGTAGATCATTGTTAGTAGCATGACTGATTCTTGTCCTCTCCCTCTCAGTAGAGCATTGTTAGTAGCATGACTGATGCTTGTCCTCTCAGTAGAGCATTGTTAGTAGCATGACTGATTCTTGTCCTCTACCTCTCAGTAGAGCAAAGTGAGGTGGTGACATCAGCCCCGGGCCTCAGTGATGACGACATGAGCCTGAACCTCAAGGAGATCACCAACCTGCCTCTGTGTTTCGGACGCTTCCGCTGGCTGCTGAGCACCTGTAAGGATGGCTGGAGGGCCTACTACCGCCAGGATGTCTTCCTGGCTGGGATGGGCCTGGCCTTCCTCTACACAACTGTCCTGGGCTTCGATTGCATCACCACGGGCTACGCCTACACCCAGGGCATCAGTGGCTCCCTGCTCAGTCTTCTGATGGGGGTCTCGGCTATAACAGGCCTCATGGGCACCGTCATGTTCACCAAGCTGAGGAAGGCCTACGGTTTAGTCAACACAGGCATCATCTCCAGCTGTCTCCATCTTTGCTGTCTGCTGCTGTGTGTGTGTTCTGTGTTCGCCCCCGGCAGCCCCATGGACCTCCGCCTGCTCATGCCCTTCCTGGACGCCAACGCCAACTCGACGTTGGCGGCGGCCGGGGGGATGGTGGAGGGCCAGAGGCAGAAACACACCTACCCGATGCGGGGTGGCATTAATCAGCCGCTGCTGCCCGACCGCTCGTCCATCCACTGGACCAACAACACGGTGCTGTTTGAGAATATGCCATCAGGCATGGAGCCAGACTCCTACATCTCTATAATCCTGCTGTTCTTGGGGGTCATCACAGCACGCATCGGTGAGTAAGAGGGACGACCAGGCCCAGGCCCTTCACAATTGGATTGAGTTGCTGATCCACAGCTTAACAATAGCAACTGTATTATGCTTGTTTCTAACATAGGCTGTGGGTATTCAGTTCTTTTGAGACTCAACAGTAAATTAGTTCAAATAGTGTTGGAAGATAATCATTTTTGTATTATACCGTAATTTTTTTTACCAGTTTTGATGACAGAGTGCCTGACTGAATAGAGACTAGTGCCATGGCTCCATAGTCTAGTTGTCTATCTATATAGACTATAGTATAGGGGTCTATCTATATAGACCATAGTCTAGTTGTCTATCTATATAGACTATAGTCTAGTGGTCTATCTATATAGACTATAGTCTAGTGGTCTATCTATATAGACTATAGTCTAGTGGTCTATCTATATAGACTATAGTATAGTGGTCTATTTATATGGACTATATTATAGTGGTCTATCTGTATAGACCACTATGGTCTATCTGTATAGATCACAGTGTAGTAGTCTATCTGTATAGACCATAGTGTAGTTGTCTATCTGTGTAGACCAGAGTGTAGTAGTCTATCTGTGTAGATCATAGTGTAGTAGTCTATCTGTGTAGACCTAGGTAGTATATCGTGTGTAGACCATTGTGTAGTAGTCTATCTGCAGTAGACCATAGTGTTGTAGTGTATTTGTATGACCATAGTGAGTGTCTATCTGTGAGACCATAGTGTAGTAGTCTATCTGTGTAGACCATAGTGTAGTAGTCTATCTGTATAAGACCATAGTGTAGTAGTCATCTGTGTAGACCATAGTGTAGTAGTCTATCTGTATAGACCATAGTGTAGTAGTCTATCTGTATAGACCATGTGTATAGTCAGTAGACCATAGTAGTAGTCTATCTGTTAGACCATAGTGTGTAGTATCTACTGCATAGACTAGTGTGTAGTCTATCTGCATAGACCATAGTGTTGTATGTATTTTGTATAGACCATAGTGTAGTAGTCTATCTGTGTAGACCATAGTGTAGTAGTCTATCTGTGTAGACCATAGTGTAGTAGTCTATCTGGATAGACCATAGTGTAGTAGTCTATCTGTGTAGACCATAGTGTAGTAGTCTATCTGTATAGACCATAGTGGAGTAGTCTATCTGTATAGACCAAAGCAACCACTGACCATTGTCTGTGTATCCTGTGTGTTTCCAGGTCTGTTCCTTTGACCTGACCGTGACCCAGCTGCTTCAGGAGAACATCTGTGAGTCAGAACGTGGTGTGGTCAACGGGGTCCAGAGCTCCATGAACTACCTGATGGACCTCCTCCACTTCTCATGGTCATCTCTGCTCCGCAGCCCCAGCACTTTGGCATCCTGGTCATCATCTCTGTACTGTTCATCACCACGGGACACACCATGTACTTCCTATACGCACGCAAAGCCAAGAGAAAACCTGCTGGACGCCTGGACACGTAGGGAGGCCGTGTGGCTTTCTGCCAACAAGCATGGCCCAAAGACTCCACTCTGCCTGCGCCTGCCTGTGAAGTCTCTTCTCTCTTGTTCCCTCTGCGCTCTCATTGCTAGGCAACAATACAACCGTAACACTCCTTCCCCCATCAGCCATTCATTCATTTCAGCACAACACAGCAAGTGTCTGTCGTGTCCTCCCCAACCTGGTTGCTATCTCCTGCATGGTCAGGTGTAGTATGGCCAAGTGCTAAGGTACAGTAACAAACTAGAACTCAGGGTAACTAGAGTAGGATCCACCTTTTCCTTCTGTACATAGGTTGAGGTGGTCGCAACAGATGCGGTGTGGTCCCTGCCGTGGTAGGTTCTCCACCTTAGTGTTGGTCCCTACCGTGGTAGGTTCTCCCACCTTATTGTTGGTCTCCCACCGTGGTAGGTTCTTCCCACCTTAGTGTTGGTCACCCACCGTGGTAGTTCTCACCCCAGTGTTGGTCTCCCACCGTGGTAGGTTCTCACCCCAGTGTTGGTCTCCCACCTCAGTGTTGGTCCCCCACCGTGGTAGGTTCTCACCCCAGTGTTGGTCTCCCACCTCAGTGTTGGTCCCCCACCGTGGTAGGTTCTCCCACCTCAGGAAAAGGGCACAGAGGGCAGGCTGAGGCAGCAGCCGCAGCAGCAGAACACGCTTTTCCAGCAATTTTAGATTACTGCAAGAGCTTTGTTATGGCAGTCTGTTAACCTACTCAGAGTTTGGATGGGAGTTGGATGGATGGATGGATTGGTGTATTTTTCTAACCTTCACACAGTAAAGAACTGGGCATGGTGAAGCAGGTGACAGTAACAAAAAGAAGAAGAAACGAGACTTAACAACTTTAACAAGTGGCAAACATGTTACTGCTCCGTCCACTTGGAAATAATCCAGGAAGTCCAAAAGGAAAAGTAAAGGGAAGTTGGTGTCAGATTGTGAGATAGTGAAGATTATAAAGGAGCCCCCCTTGATGGACAGAAGAGGAAGGCTGTAGTGGCATCTTCTCCTGGTCTGTTTCTCTGTGGATGAATCAGGCAGACATGTGCCTAGCTTTCAAATCAATCACTAAGACACATTTCAGTGCCTATTGATTAACACATTATATCATTAAAAAAWATATATAATTTAAACCGGATCGCAGGAACGTATCATAAGAACATAAAGATAGTAAGAAAAAGAAAAACATGCATTGAAATCAGAGGAAACCAAAATGACCATGATCGCTTGTGTACTTAGATAACTGAAAATAGCTTCCAAATTGTAAATGCTTTTCCTTCACATAGAAACAGAGTGATATTAATGCAGTTTGACAAATTTATAGCAAACAGATTTTTACCTCCTCTTTCATTTTGTGACCTGTTTTGAGATCAGTGTTTAGTAGATTGATAGGTCTATATGATTCTGGATTAAGGCAGTGTTGTATTACACTAGAACACCTACGCACCCTGTTTCCTTGTTGTTCTCATGAACTAAAACCTTACCTCAGTACAGTACAAGAAAACCGTGTTTGAAAAACTGACTTGGACATGTCTCAGCTATGTACGGCCATCTCCTTTCTGTAGTGGCAATACCATCAAAGTTGAACTCGTTGTCATGCAAACAGCACCACATTACAATTTATTTGTTTTTATATCATATTTTCCTGTGACGTATTGTTCACTTACATCTATAATTTGTTGTCCTTTTCTGTTTCAGACTGTTATTTATGATGACAATAAACACAGATTAAGATGTCTTTGTATTTTGACTTGAAATGTTTTGTTACCATCATTTCCCTCTATTCACCAAAGCTCATTACGAACTGATTTGGATGTCTAAAAGTCATAGTTATGATGAGTCCAGGGGGTTTCTGGGAGTTTTTCAGTCACGAGTTCCGTAAATTTCCAATAATTCTGAGAGCACATGAACGCAGCATCATAAATGACAGTCAGTATACAGTTCATGTACTGCACTACGTTTTGTCCAGGAGAAGACTCCTAAACGCCCCTCACTGCATGCCAAGCACCGAACAGGTCTGCCTCTGACCCTACCCAGTCCCAGTTAATCCCCTCCATAAATAAAGGCACCATTTCAACCTTCCTGAGTTAATGTTCTAGTTGGATCCTTTCCCAGAGAATAGGCTACCTCATGACTCTAACAATATTAATAAAGCCACCATTTCAACCTTCCTGAGTTAATGTTCTAGTTGGATCCTTTCCCAGATTATAGGCTACCTCATGACTCTAACAATATGAATACTGCCTGTCCCTTGTGGATCTTGTGCATATTTAATGGTGACATTTCCCAGATCTTGGCTCCCATACTGGCATAAGGCATTAGAGATTCTGCTGACGGGCTCGCGGAGCGGATCTTACTGAGCTTGCATTTTGACCGCTGGAGAGAAGACAGGATGTTCAGAAATAGAACCACAGGTGAAGCCCCGTCCCCAATTAATCAGGAAGTAGGAAGTAGGCCTAGTGCTGCCACCACTCTATATCACAGAGCGAGAGAGAAAGAGATAGAGAGAGAGAGAGAGATGAAGAGAAAGAAAGAGAGAGAGATGAAGAGGGAGAGATAGAAAGAGAGACAGAGAGAAAGAGAGAGAGAGGGAGAGAGATGAAGAGGAAGGAGGAAGAACAGGAGGAGATCAGGCTGTGGCAATTATCTCAACACTCTTTTTTTAGTAATATAATTGCGAGGCAAATTCACCTGCAATGACTCTCATGGCCAGCAGAGGTCAATGTCACTCTGGGATGTCAAGTACAAAAAATCTCCAAGTAAAGCTGTCAATTGGGATTGCTTCAGGCAGTGTGCAATATTACCCAACAATATACCCAATTTAATGCTGTAGTGGATCCTCAAAGGTGCTAAACTCTCAGGGGCTGTCACGAGCTGTCAGAGGAGATAATTCTGGTCAGGGATGGATTTATCTTCGGGACCAACACAGACTAACGAGGCAGTCCAACTCACTGTCAATCTGGATTCAATCCAACAAATGGCAAAATGGACTGATACCTCAACTTTATTCTGTCCCTATTAATAAAGTGTCAACTCTTATGATCACAATAACATACCATCGTCTTGATATTACTGTTACAGTATCTTCATTGTATTATGACATTATACTAATSGTATGAATCCATGTATGATATTGTACAATATCAAATATCATCAGTTCAGTTATTGAAGGGAATTTAAAATGACATGAGACAGAGATGGTGTAGCTTGACAGAGAGATGGGGGAGTTGGAGTGAGTCTGATCACTTTCTCTTCTTAGTGATGGATCCACATTTACATAATGGATACCTGGAGGAAAAGGAGGCGGTTCAGGCATTTCCAGTTTCAGTCAAGGGGAGGGTGAAGTGTTTTTAAATCCAGCCCAGGGGAGGGTGAAGTGTTTTTAAATCCAGCCCAGGGGAGGGTCATGTCATTTGTAATTGAAGAAATGTCTATATTTATCCGTGTTTTAGAATTAGTTGCTTATTAAGCTATATATCGATGTGTGCCTGATGYCGCSCCTCACCTCTGATTCTCCACTGGGCGTGCAATATCAAATGCACCTATTGGCTATTTAGTGTGGTCTCAATCACATGACCCATGGGCTATAGACTATAGGCTATGAAGTGCATGCTGGGAGAAGCACAAAGCAAAGTTCTATCTCTAAGATAGCTGCTGGGATGGTGTCAATAAAACTAGGCTGCATTACACACTGAAATGGATATTCCAACCCTGAGCCCCGGCCTGCTCTTGCTGATCAACAAAATGTTTTTTGTGCTGCCTAACCAATGGCTGYGCTGTGTAGGCTTACAGGGTAACCAATGGCTGTGCTGTGTAGGCCTACAGTGGCAGTTCAGGAGGAGAATCAAAGGCTTCTTCTGAAAATCATTTTGGATTAGGCCTTGCATGTGGACTAGCCAATAGCCTATGTTCTGTTAAGTTTGAGAAGGAGAGTGTGAAGATCATGAGGAGCACCGGAGGTCAACTTTGATAGCTTGCCACTACTATAAATGATTTGATTAAAAACAATATGTTTCTTACCCATGATGTATTTATCAGAGTTAYTGACCTCACAATAAGACAGATTCAAGTAATTGACATKGTGGTGCTGAAACTTGAAGCAGCAGCGGCAGAACAATCAATCAGAAATGGACAGCTCATGGTGCTGAAAGAAGGCAAATTCCAGTAGGCATAATTCATTTAAACCATCTTCATTTGAATTAGACTTTACTAACAACAAGAGGGCTTTGTGTTGGAGCCTATTTCTTCCTATTTAAGAAATAGGAGGTAGGCYTACCTGTTTGACAAACAAAATTAGGCTTTTGACTGCTATATCCATAGATTTGTAGGTCAATTCCTCCACCCACCATGCACTCTTTAAATAGCYTACCTGTCAGTGAAGGGCTGTTAAGATAAAACCAAGACTCCAAATGAGAGGGTATGAGAGGGTATGAGAGGGTATGCCATAGGCCTACTTTAAAAAAAAGAAAATGGCAAAAAAGCACAGTGTTAGGAGTGTGTATTGGAGGCGAAGTCAGGTGCAGGAGAGCAGAGTGTAGTGAACAGGCACACTTTTTATTCCGGTCAAAATGACAGCACAAAATAAGATAAAATGTGCCCAAAACACGGAACATAGACAAAAAGTAATGCRCATAACAATATCCACAATATCAAAATGCACGTAACACAAACAATCCTACACAAAGACATGATGGGGAACAGAGGAATAAATACATATGGATTGATTGGGGAATGAAAACCAGGTGTGCAGGGAACAAGACAAAACAAATGGATACATGAAAGAAGGAGCGGCGATGGCTAGAAAGCCGGTGACGTCGACCACCGAACGCCGCCCGAACAAGGAGAGGAGCCGACTTCGGCGGAAGTCGTGACACACAGGCCTACCCTTTTTTATCTTATGGATACGATTATATAAAGTGATCTATAAGAGCACTTTGATCCGTAATGCTTTATTTCTAGAAATATGCTAAAATACCCGGGTARGACGTGACTCCGATGCATATGGGGATATCATTGTTTACTTTGTTTGACATTCAGAGGCCGAGCTACAACCTTCTATAACCGAGGAGATAAAAAATGGACTTTGCTTTGGAAGTAATCTAATTCTGTCACAATCAATTTATTAAGTTATTCACTTTCTGTATGTAAAATAGAAGATGTTTAAACCCAGACAGATTTTAGAGAAACACTTGGGACCTTCTCTAGATTACGGTTTTAGACCAATGATGTACTGTAACCAGTGAACACAGCAGGGTTAGATTACGTTCTTAGACCAATGATGTACTGTAACCAGTGAACACAGCAGGGTTAGATTATGGTTTAGACCAATGATGTACTGTAACCAGTGAACACAGCAGGGTTAGATTAGTTTAGACCAATGATGTACTGTAACCAGTGAACACAGCAGGGTTAGATTATGTTCTTAGACCAATGATGTACTGTAACCAGTGAACTTGAAACTGCACTTGCACATTAGCATTTTGTACTTTGTGTAGTTTATTTAATGATCTCGAGGATTATGTGCTCCTGATGGTTTCGGTTTCTCTCTCTCTCCCTGCCTTAGAAACTGTGTCAGTATCAGTATATGAAGTCAGTGGGGACGTTCCAAATGGCAGCCTATTCCTTATATAGTTGTGCACTTTTTAGGGAATAGGGTGTCGTTTGGGATGCACAGGTTGGTGTCCTTGGTGCTTTGTCTCAGGGAGGAAACCTTCACCAGGAGGAAAGAAAAGGGAAGGTGAAGAGAAGGGATAGGGAAGTCAGTTTGGTTTTAGATTCCTTTCCCTCTGAGTGACTTCACCAGCCCTGACTAGCCTGCATCCACGTCACATGATCACCCTGACATGTCTCCACCTGTTCTATGCTTTGCTTTCTGTTTTTAAATCATAAATGATCATTTTAAATCATAAATKAGTACTTTCTGGAATCTGGTGTTGCCTCAATATTCATGTCAGAGTACAGCAAGTACATAGTACAGACAGACTGTAATGTCTTTTGTTCTCAACCCTCAATTCGTTCTCGACCCCCAATTTGTAGATGTGAAGTCTTAAAGAAGCGATGTGCTGCAGAGTGTGAGGACATTCTCTCTCTGTGTCTCAAAATGGCACCCCAGTATAAACGCAATACAAAGATTAAAGACATAGACCTATGGTCAAAAGAAGTGCACTACATAGGGAATAGGGTGCCATTAGAGACGTAGTGTCTGTCTCTTTAGATTGTGTTTGTCTCCAGACAGGCCTARGGAGAAGCTCCACAGGGAGGGAGAGTGTGTACAGGGAGATACTTCACATGAAGGTCCTGGAGAGACTCCCATCCACAGTGAAAATAGGCGTGCTAGGATTTATGTACTGTAGCCTGTCACTTTCTGGGCCTGTTTCTACTGTTGAACTCTTTAAAGATATTCTCCGCTACTTTTTTATACTTTTTAGCCAGTAGTTCTGAAAGTAGTGCCCACGAGACAGAAGTGATCTCTGAAAATGGTGTGCAGATACGTGCAGCATGTCATTGTTTTCTCTCTCACTCTACTGCGTGTGCATCTTGCTAGCTGTCACTTAAATGCAGAGGGGCTGGAGCTCATTGGCTGAAACTCAAATTGCTAGGAGGCTGGCTCACATGTGGGTAAATGTAGTGAAAATGACGGCGCACAGCTTCCACAAAATGTCACTTTCAAACTATGGGTTTGTGGCTAATTGACCTTAAAACATTACTTTTGCTCATAGATTATGCATGTATGAGCTACAAATGGACACATCCAGCCCAAAGCGGGAGGTTAAAAAAATACTTGTTAGTCGCAACAGTACAGCATGTCTTTAACTGAAATGTAATTATTCACTAGAGGAAAGATACAGTCTCACATTCACTCCAATACCTGTCTCTTATACACATTGTAATTATTCACTAGAGGAAAGATACAGTCTCACATTCACTCCAATACTAAGTGTTGAGGAATGTCTTGGCTTATCTAGACTCATGCCATTGCAGGGATGAACACTTCATATAAGAATGCTAGGTATGTCATTTTAGGAACATGTATCCAAGATGGATGTTTTACACCCAAAAATGTTCACACAGAAATCTATTTTAACTCYCTAATCTGWTATTTGATTCAATSATCCTCAYKGCCATTTTAACACACAGTTATGGTATAGACTAAATATACAAAACATTATGAACACCTGCTCTTTCCATGACATAGACTGACCAGGTGAATCTAAACGAAAGCTATGATCCCTTATGGATGTCACTTGTTAAATCCACTTCAATCAGTTTAGATGAAGGGGAGGAGACCGGTTAAAGATGGATTTTTAAGCCTTGAGACAATTGAGATGGATTGTGTATGTGTGTGTGCCATTCAGAGAGTAAATGGGCAAGACAAAATATATAAGTGCCTTTGAAAGGGGTATTGTAGCACAGTAGGTGCCAGGTGCACTGGTTTGTGTCAAGAACTGCAACGCTGCTGGGTTTTTCCACACTCAACAGTTTCCCGTGTGTATCAAGAATCGTCCACCACCCAAAGGACATTCAGCCAACTTGACCCAAATGTGGAAGCAATGGAGTCAACATGGGCCAGCATCCCTGTGGAACGGTTTCAACACCTTGTAGAGTCCATGCCCCGATGAATTGAGGCTGTTCTGAGGGCACAATTCAATATTAGGAAGGTGTTCTTAATGTTTTGTACACTAAGTGTACTTTTGGTAATTGATTAAGTCAGCACATGGTCTACCACATCTAAGACATACACGTTAGACTGTGTTAAGTAAGCGGTTAGTAATGATATCCTTGTGGCTCTATAGTTAGACTGTTAATTAAGAGGGTAGTAATGATATCATTGTGGCTATTATCATATGTGGGTCTTATGAGTGGACTAGTGTAACAGAGGTAGAGAACGGTATAGTAATGATAGCCAAATGGTGGCTCATATAAGCGTTTATAGAACTAGATGTTAAGTAAGCGGTTAGTAATGATATCATTGTGCTCTATAGTTAGACTTGTTAATTAAGAGTGTAGTAATGATATCATGTGGCTCTATAATTAGACTGTGTTAAGTAAGCGTTAGATAATGATATCCTTGGCTCTATAGTTAGACTGTGTTAGATTAAGAGGGTAGTAATGTATATCATTGTGGCTCTATAGTTAGACTGTTGTTAGATTAAGGTAGAGTAGTAATGATTATCATTGTGGCTCTATAGATTTAAGTAGGGTATAAGTAATATAATTGTGGCTCTATAGTTAGACTTGTGTTAGATTAAGAGAGTAGTAATGATATCATTGTGCTGCTATAGTTTAGACGGTGAATTAAGGAGGGGTAGGTAATGAGGGGATATGCATATGGTGGCTCCCTATAGTTAGACTGTAATAAGGGTAGTAATGATTATCTGTGGACTATAGCTTAGACTGTGTTAATTAGAGGTGTAATGATAGTCCTTGTGGTCTTTTATAGATTAGACTTGTAATGTAAGAGTAGTAATGATATCTTGTGGCTCTATAATTAGACTGTGTTTTAAGGAAGGTTTAGATAATTATATCCTTGTGCTCTATAGTTAGACTTGGGTAGAGTATCCAATCCATTTTTTCAAATCTGCGCACTAACATGACATACCCAAATCTAGCTGCCTTAGCTCAGGCCCTGAAGCAAGGATATTCCTATATCCATATTTAAAAGGAAACACTTTGAAGTTTGTGGAAATGTGAAATTAATGTAGGAAAATATAACACAACAATCTGGTAAAAGATAATACAAAGATTTTTGTTGTTGTACCATCATCTTTGAAATGCAAGAGAAAGGCCATAATGATATTATTCCAGCCCAGGCGCATAATTTTAGATGTTGGCCATCTAGAATGCAGCAGTGATATGTGCACAGTTTAAGACTGATCTAATGAACCATTGTATATCTGTCAAAATGTTGTATCAAGACTGCCCAAATGTGCCTAACTGGTTAATATTACATTTTCAAGTTCATATTGTGCACTCTCCTCAAACAATAGCATGGTGTTCTTTCACTGTAATAGCTACTGTAAATTGAACAGTGCAGTTAGATTAACAAGAATTTAAGCTTTCTGCCAATATCAAGATATGTTCTATGTTCTGGGATTGTTTTTTGGGTTACTTTCAACCCCATTCTAATCACATATAGCCTACGTTAAACTCAACGATCCCGGACACCGATCGTAGAGGTTTTAATTAAGAGGTAGTAACCATATCCTTGTGCTCTATAGTTAGACTGGTCAAAAATGAGTGCACTATGTAGGGATAGGGTGCATTTGAGACACAGAGGGCTGCATGAATACCTGGGAGTAGCATAGTCTTTTCCTATCCTCCACTGAGTACTGCGCTCCCAGACTACTCCTCCTCTTCCTCCGCTGAGTCTGCTCCCAGACTACTCCTCCTCTTCCTCCGCTGATCGCTCTCGCCAGACTATGAAGAACCCTCCTCTTCCTCCGCTGAGTCTGCCTCCCAGACTACCTCCTCTTCCTCCGCTGGAGTCCCTGCTTCCCAACTACTCTCTACTCTCCTTCCCAGACTACTCCTCCTCTTCCTCCGCTGAGTCTGCTCCCAGACTACCTACAACATTGTAGAACATTGTTCTACTGAGGAAACACTTGATGARCAAAGTGTTTCCTCAGACAAACTATTGGGTGGGTAGTGTTTCCCAGAGCACTCGATCTTGCCGAGAGACTCAGAGAGCCCTYAACAGTTTAATTCACATAAACCCACTTGTTTATGTCACAAATAATATGAATTACGTAATAACATAATGCCTTGTCAAAACTGTGGTAAACACACCTTTCTTGACWCATAGTGAGACCAKTACACTTAGCATGCATCAGATGTTATCCTCTGCTTTAGTAATGTTGTCATTTTATGGGATTTTAGCAATTTATCTGCTTATGACAAMAGCCATTTGTTACTCTCAGCAACCGGCGATGCAGCCAACCAGACACACACGATCACCTTTGGCATAAAGGGCCACAACAGCAAACCAATACCTATGGGGATATAGGAGTTATGAGAGGTGTCTGCTGCTTGAGGAGACCTAAACACCTCCGTTCCCCTTCCATTCCCCTTGGTTACTCTGGCCTGACTGCGGTGACAGCGTATCTGACTTCCCATCTGGAGGAAAATGATGTATMGGATGTATTAGTATTCATTGTGCAGCTGACGTTCCTCCTCGGCCCATAACCGCTGAGGGACAGCCCTTCTAAAGACTAGCTGATCTGTCTGGTTAAGAAGGAGACTTTAAACCAAGGCTCTAGCGATGAAGTCCTTGTTTTGTTCCTCCAGTAAAAAGCAGATAGATGAATGTTTCAAGTTTTTATTTGTCACATGCACCAGTTCAGTGAAATGCTTAACTTSCAAGACCTGCAGTATTCAATATCAAAATAGTATAACTAACAAAAAATATACAGTATAAAATGTTTTAAAAACACRAGAAATAAGAGAAGAGATGAATGTGCTGTGTAGTCTATGTGTGCGTCCCAAATGGCACCCTACTCCATATACTGTACATAGCACTATGGACCCTGATCAAAAGTAGTGCACAATATAGGGAATAGGGTACAATTTGAGACGCAGCCTATAAAKGTAGTAGAAATAGCCAGTTATGGATTCTCAAAGAGAAGGATGGGAGGACACCTGCCAATTCCTTGTGGCTTTGGAAGAACAAAAAGGAACATGTCCTCACGGAACTCAACTGAAGCTCACATGGTGGAGGATGCAGGGAGGATACCCCTTCCGATACTAGAGACCAGAGAAGAGAAGAGAGCTTTTCTCATTTAGCTTTGTGTGCATCAGCAGTTTTTTTTCCTGTACAGTTGAAGGGTTTTGCTAAGACCCAGTCAMGCAGCACATTGCTGACAGGGTAAAAACTATATATTAGAGCGATAGATAAAGCGTTCATACTGAGAATGAATGTCCTTGTTTTAGTCTGCTCTAGCACATATCATACAGATAATGAATGTCCTTGTTTTAGTCTGCTCTAGCACATATCATACTGAGAATGAATGTCCTTGTTTTAGTCTGCTCTAGCACATATCATACTGAGAAT
>NW_019944937.1:60762-71535 GCF_002910315.2 Salvelinus sp. IW2-2015
AGCCTGTGCAGACCACTCTGTGACAGACACAACCTGTGACAGGGACCACCTGTGACAGACCACTCTGTGCTGTGACAGACCACCGTGTGTGACAGCAGCACTGAATGTTCTTCTGAAAATATCTAACAACTAACATATCGTTGTGTGGGACATTTTTGGAAAGTGAACCCAGATTCTTCCACTGTGTTTACCTCTGTGTTCTCTCAGTGGTTCCAAACTCCCCCTACCCCCCCTGTCTACCGCCCCCCCCCCCCCCCTCCCCAGTGTTCACCACCCAGGCCCAGCCCACCTCAGCCAGCATGGACAGGGGGAGGTAGAGATAGTGGAACTTCCTCTGCAGGGGCTGGTCTTGAGTGCTTTACCAGATGTTTCCTGATCCCCTCTCCCCCCCCTCTCTCTCGCCCTCACTCTCTCCCTGTCTCTCCCCTCTCTCTACCTCCCTCCCTCCCTCTCTTCCTCCTTCCTTCCGTCCTCCCCTCCCCCTCTCTTTCCTCCCTCTCTCCCCTCCCTCCCTCTCTCTCTCCCCTCCCTCCTTCCCCAGCAGTGAAATGGAAGGGAAGGAGGGAGTAGCAGTCAGTCTCTCTCTCCCTCTGGATCTAAGCATATAGAACATAGGCACCTGGGTCCTTGCTGCTTCACAGCCCTCTCTATCCCTCTATTTCTGCATCTGCAGGCCAACCAGAGAGCCAGCCGGAGCTGTTGTTGATGCTTCTACAGGGATCTGCTTTGGCTTAGTGAGAGGAGGCCGTAACTCACCTGCGCTCACAGACACACACACACAGACAAACAGCCAGACAGACACACACTCAAGGTTGCCCGGCCCATCCGCCTCACACACACCTTTGGAGTGCACTGTGAGAGAGGAGGAGAGGAGTACACCGTGCTGGTTCTACTCTATAGTAAGTCGTGGGACTGTGGCCTGAAGTACATGTTCTCTGTGTCCCCGGCGCTGCAGCCGGGGGTGTGTGTGCCCTGCACGACAAGGAGGACCTGTCCCGTCTGGAGATGGTCCAGAGACTGGCCAAGGACGGATGCCGCTTCCTCCAGAACCACAACAACAGCAGCAAGGCACCCCGGAGAGGACAGCAGAGGTGAGAGACAACGTCACGCTGCATTCACAGAATATTAACACTGTGACAGAGCTAGAGAAATCACCACACTCTCAAACACTGTGACAGAGTTAGTCTAGAGAAATCACCACACTCTCAAACACTGTGACAGAGCTAGAGAAATCATCACCACTCTCAAACACTGTGACAGAGTTAGTCTAGAGAAATCACCAGACACTCAAACAGTGACAGAGTTGGTCTAGAGAAATCACCAGACACTTAAACAGTGACAGAGTTAGTCTAGAGAACTCACCAGACACTCAAACAGTGACAGAGTTGGTCTAGAGAAATCACCAGACACTCAAACAGTGACAGAGTTGGTCTAGAGAAATCACCAGACACTCAAACAGTGACAGAGTTGGTCTAGAGAAATCACCAGACACTCAAACACTGTGACAGAGCTAGAGAAATCACCACAACTCTCAAACACTGTGACAGAGTTGGTCTAGAGAAATCACCACACTCTCCAAACACTGTGACAGAGCTAGAGAAATCATCACACTCTCAAACATTGTGACAGAGTTAGTCTAGAGAAATCACCACACTCTCAAACACTGTGACAGGAGCTAGAGAAACTCACCAGACACTCAAACAGTGACAGAGTTGGTCTAGAGAAATCACCAGACCTCCAACAGTGACAGAGTTGGTCTAGAAATCACCAGACACTCAAACAGTGACAGAGTTGTCTAGAGAAATCACCAGAACTTAAACACTGTGACAGAGTTAGTCTAGAGAAATCACCAGACACTCAAACACTGTGACAGAGCTAGAGAAATCACCAGACACACTGTGACAGAGTTAGTCTATAGAAATCACCAGACACTCAAACACTGTGGACAGAGTTGTCTAGAGAATCACCAGACACTCTAAACACTACACTTCTAGAGAAAAAGGTTCCAAAAGGGTCCTTGCGAAGGGAGGGTTCTACCAAGAACCCAGTTTTGATCAGAAGAACCCTTTTGTAAAACCAGTGTTCTTTAGTAAGGCAAAGGGTTCTACCTAGAACCTTTTAACAATCCTAAGAAGCGTTTTGGAAGAAAGGGTTCTTTGGAAGGCAAGTAGGTTTTACATAGAACCATAATGACTATTTCCCAGCTCTACTGCAGGGAGATTTTCAGATGTTTGGTTTTTACTGTAATATCTGTGTTTTGCGTGTACATTTATTCATTTGGATTAACTTTTTGCTACACAATGATAAATAACATATCCTTTCTGTTGGATTTATTCACACCCCGTTACTGAGATGGTTGTTCAGTTTAGATGATTGAGGCAAGCCTCAGTATTCAACTTGCTCTGACCCTGCGCACTCATTTTGAATAACAGGTTGCAGGTGATTAAACAATGTTGGATATCCTAAACACTGGCTGGATTCCAGTAGGATTACATATCACTTTGCCAAGCCCGCATAATGTGACTTACAGGCCTGAGTGCCTGTAAACCAGGAGATTCCTAACACCACTGTGTTAGGATATAACTAGGCCTTCAAATAAAGGCCTTATGATATAATGTTATTATTGTCAAAAAAATAATAAATTGGCTGGTGAACCATTTATGGAGGATTTCTAGGAAGAACCGTCCAAAGATAAAAGGTTCTCATGCAGAATCCTTCATAAACGGTTCTAAGCAGAACCCTTCATAGAGGATTTCTACCCGGCACTAAGAAGGGTTCCCATATGGGGACAAACCAAAGAACCCTGTATGTTTGTATTTAGCAGCTTTTTCTCTAAGAGTGTTCTGTATGACTGAACGAGGGGGAATGAAAAGTGATGGTGTACTGTAGCAAAAACTGTTTGAACAATACACAAAGTGTGTGTTTTTATGATTGTGAGCCGTCCTGAGATGACACATGCACATCATTCAACAAGTAATTCAGTCAGTGCATCCATTTCATGTGACTGAAAGTAAAGCATGTGGGACAATATGTTTTGGAGAGTGGGTAATCCTCATACAGCAGTTGTGAACTATTGGCTTTGTTACTACTGTAATTCAACAGTGTCGGAGACTGAAAGCACAATCTTAATGAAGAAAATAGTCCATTTTATCTCACGCTAAATTGCACAAAGCATTATTTTAACAGTACAGTATCAGCTGCCTCAGAGTGGGCCTGCATCATATGTCTCTATTTCAAATGCATACTCTTATCTTGTATTCTAATTGTATCTATCCCAATTAGCCATACTATTATCTAACACACACACAGTCCCACTACATTAGATGTTCTGACATTCTCCTAACCACAGTCCCCACTACAATAGATACATTAGATGTCTGACATTCTCTAACACACAGTCCCACTACATTAGATGTCTGACATTCTCTAAACACACAGTCCCACTACAATAGATGTCTGACACTTCTCTTAAAACACACAAGTCCCACTACATTAGATGTTCTGACATTCTCTAACACACAGTCCCACTACATTAGATGTCTGACATTCTCTAACACACAGTCCACTACATTAGGTGTCTTGACATTCTCTAACACACCAGTCCCACTACATTAGATGTCTGACATCTCTAACACACAGTCCCACTACATTTAGATGTCTGACATTCTCTAACACCACAGTCCCACTACATTAGATGTCTGACATCGTCTAACACACAGTCCACTACATTAGATGTCTACATTCTCTAACACACAGTCCCACTACAATAGATGTCTGACATTCTCTAACACACAGTCCCACTACATCTAGATGTCTGACATTCTCCTAACACACAGTCCCACTACATTAGGTGTCTGACATTCTCTAACACACAGTCCCACTACAATAGATGTCTGACATTCTCTAACACAGTCAGTCCCACTACAATAGATACATTAGATGTCTGACATTCTCTAAACACACAGTCCGCACTACATTAGATGTTCTGACATTCTCTAACACACAGTCCACTACATTAGGTGTCTGACATCTCACTAACACACAGTCCCACTACAATAGATGTCTGACATTCTCTAACACACAGTCCCGCCTACATTAGATACATTAGACGTCTGACAATTCTCTAACACACAGTCCCGCCTACATTAGATGTCTGACATTCTCTAACACACAGTCCCGCTACATTAGATACATTAGACGTCTGACATTCCTTCTAACCACACAGTCCCACTACATTAGATGTCTGACATTCTCTACACACACAGTCCCACTACATTAGATACATTAGATGTCTGACATTCTCTAACAACACAGTCCCACTACATAGATACATTAGGTGTCTGACATTCTCTAACACACAGTCCCACTACATTATATACATTAGACGTCTGACATTCTCTAACACACAGTCCCACTAACATTAGATGTCTGACATTCTCTAACACACAGTCCCACTACATTAGATACATTAGATGTCTTGAACATCTCTAAACACAATAGTCCCACTACATTAGATGGTCTGAACATTCTCTAAACACAGTCCCCACTACATTAGATGTCTGACATTCTCTAACACAACAGTCCCACCACACACAACACCAAACACACACCCACTACTTAGAACATTAGATGTCTGACATTCTCTAACAACGGAGCTCCCACTACATTAGATGTCTGACATTCTCTAACACACAGTCCCACTACATTAGATGTTTGACATTCTCTAACACACAGTCCACTACATTAGATACCATTAGACGTCTGACATTCTCTAACACACAGCCCACCTAACATTAGATGTCTGACATTCCTAACACACAGTCCCAACTACATTAGATGTCTGACATTCTCTAACACACAGGTCCCACTTACATTAGATACATTAGACGTCTGACATTCTCTAACACACATTTCCCAACTACATTAGATGTTTTTGACATTCTCTAACACACAGTCCCACTACATTAGATGTCTGACATTCTCTCAACACACAGTCCCACTACATTAATACATTAGATGTCACTGAATTCGTCAACACACAGTCCCACTACATTTAGATACATTAGATGTCTGGGACATTCTCTAACACACAGTCCACTACATTAGATGTCTGACATTTCTCGTGGTCTGTCACAGAGTGGTCTGTCACAGAGTGGTCTGTCACAGGTTGGTCTGTCACAGAGTGGTCTGTCACAGAGTGGTCTGTCACACGGTGGTCTGTCACAGAGTGGTCTGTCACAMGTTGGTCTGCCGTTGTGCTCGTCCTCTCCTTGCTCCGTTCTGTACTTTCTGTTATTGAATAGGTGGGTCAGACTGAAGAGTTGGGTCTGAGTGACATTGAAGGTCCTTTACACACCATAGCTCCTACAAAACCCCATCGGGATGCATGTGATGATGGCTGAGTAGGTCTCATTCGTAAAAAAWTGTTTTTTTAATTGCCTTAAATTCTCTTAAGGAACTGCCACTTTTTTMTCAAATTTTCGCCTAATATTACATACCCAAATCTAACTGCCTGTAGCTCAGGCCCTGAAGCAAGGATATGCATATTCGTGGTACCATTTGAAAGGAAACCCTTTGAAGTTTGTGGAAATGTGAAAGGGATGTAACACAATAGATCTGGTAAAAGATAATACAAAGAAAAAACCAACCGTTCTTTTGTATTTTTTTGTAGCATCATATTTGAAATGCAAGAGAAAGGCCATAATGTATTATTTCAGCCCAGGTGCAATTTAGATATTGGCCACTAGATGACAGTAGTGTATGTGCAAAGTTTTAGGCTGATCCAATGAATCATTGCATTTCTGTTCAACATTTTTAATCAAGACTGCCCAAATGTGCCTAATTTGTTTATTAATAACTTTTCARGTTCAAAATTAGGCACTCTCCTCAAACAATAGTATGGTATTATTTCACTGTAATAGCTACTGTAAATTGGACACTGCAGTTKGATTAACAAMAATTTAAGCTTTCAACCAATATCAGATATGTCTATGTCCTGGGAAATGTTCTTGTTACTTACAACCTCATGCTAATCGCATTAGCCTACGTTAGCTCAACCGTCSCGTGGAAGGGACACCTATCCCGAAGAAGATGGGTCACTTCTTTAGTGCCCACATAATAATCATATAAGCCAATTACAATATCACTCACACTCTATGACATACAGATGTAGGATCTTAATTTGATCACTCTGTTGCAGGAGAACTAAACATATAGTGTATTTGAGGTTAAAAAYAGCTTATTTCGCTTGATTTTCCCTTACGAAAAATGTATCAACCCCTACAAAATGTTAATTCATTATAATCCACATAATAACTCACATTTTCTGTTGCTGCAGGATTATTTTCCTGCTGTAGCAAACTGGCTCAYATTAAGATCCTTCATCTGTACTGCTACTATGTGGAATATGTATGATAAGGAAACTATGCAAAAAAMAAATAMMAAATCCTATTTCTCCAGAATTACATGCACTTTGTCCAATTAAACATGTATTTTCTGGGCAGAAATTATAATCATACGATGAATGACCTTTGTGACCTTCTCCTCTGTAATCCACTTAATAATAATAGTCGATAACATTTCCGTCCCAAAGGGGTGTCATATTTCCTATGTAGTGCACTACTTTTGACCAGAGCACATAGGGCTATGGTTAAAAGAAGTGTACTATATCGGAAACAGGGTGCCATTTGGGACAAAGGTAACGTCTCCTGATGAAAGCCASGGCTTTATCTACCGTACATTATGCATTTACCACTATGGTCTATATATCATTTGACCCCTCTTCCTGTTATCATAGAAAACCTCTCAACCCTGTCTCAAACGATGTGCTTACACATTTTGTATGATGAACGGAAACACAGCAAGTCAATGAGGTCATGAATCTAAACAACCAAGCCTTGACATTATAGATGTCATGCATTGAGCTACAGTAGTGTATTGATATCTCTGCCTCTGTTGGCTGTGCTACACAACCCAGGGTTTGTATTAAACAAACAATGATCTGGTACCAGCACAGTCTATTCCTGGTCTGAATAGCCCACCACCACCACCCACCAACTGTACAGTACAAGACAAAAGGGAGATGTGGGTCCAGTCACCTGGGCAATGCCAGGTGCGCTCTCATTCCTAATGTGAACAAACCAAAGCATAGACCTTAACCACATCAGAGAGATTCCCCCTCGAGTCTTCTTAGCCTCCTTGGCTCTCTGCCATCCACTCAGTCCAAAAGATGTAGGTGTTGACAAGGCCCTATCCCAGCTGTTGGTGTGTATTCACTATACAGGCAACAGGGTGCCATTTGGGACGCAGTCATGGTCTTTCTTGTGTTGAGCTGCAAGTCTCTCCAGAGATGTTTGGTCGGGTTCCAGTCCGGGCTCTGCCTGGGCCTCTCAAGGACATTCAGAGACTTGTCACGAAGCCACTCCTGCGTTGTCTTGGCTGTGTGCTTAGGGTCATTGTCCTGTTGGAAGGTGAACCTTCACCCCAGTCTGAGGTCCTGAGCACTCTGGAGCAGGTTTTCATCAAAGAGCTCTCTGTACTTTGCTCCGTTCATATTTCCCTCGATCCTGACTAAGTTCAATCTTGGTTTCATCAGACCAGAAAATCATGTTTCTCATGGTCTGAGAGTCTTTTGGTGCCTTTTGGCAAAATCAGAGGGCTGTCATGTGGTTTTTACTGAGGAGTGGCTTCCGTCTGYCTACTCTACCATAAAGGCATGATTGGTGGAGTGGTGCAGGGATGGTTGTCCTTCTGGAAGGTTCTCCCATCTCCACAGAGGAACTTTGTAGCTCTGTCAGAGTGACCATCGGGTTCTTGGCCAATTCCCTTCTCCCCAGATTGCTCAGTTTGGCCGGGCAGCCAGCTCTAGGAAGAGTCTTGGTGATTCCAAACTTCTTCCARTTAACAATGATGGCCACTGTGTTCTTGGGAACCTTCAATGCTGCAGAAATGTTTTGGTACCCTTCCTTAGATCTGTGCCTCGGCACAATCCTGTCTTAGAGCTCTACGTACAGTTCCTTCGACCTCTTGGTTTGGTTTTTGCTCTGACATACACAGTCCACTGTGGGACCTTATATGGACAGGTGTGTACCTTTCAAAATCATGTTCAATCAATTGAATTTATCACAGGTGGACTCCAATCAAGTTGTAAAAACATTTGTGGAAAAAATMTGGAAAAAGTCAAGGGGTCTGAATACTTTCCGAATGAACTGTACATAGGACATTTGAAAAACAAAAGTGACAGGACAAATGATAATTTGATCGTAGCGGGAACAGAGAAAGATGTGCTCCTTGGTAGAGTGTGGTAGGATATATGGACATATTTCCCTTTTAAAAGACTGTGACATTTCTTAATAAACTTCATTTGAATGTCTTTGCTTACTGCTCCTATTACCAGACATTATATAAATATATAGGGCTCTATTCAATCCGCATCGCGGAACTACAGCTTTACAGCGTGATTGAAATTGAAAGGCAACGCTCACACATTTTAGTGGAGGCTGCATTCAGGTTAAACGCTGCATATGTCGGCTCAATAGGAAATTACCTTAACGTTTTCTATTGCGGAATCCTTAACCCTTCAGCTTTATGATTGAATAGAGCCCCTCGTCTCAGATTCATGGACATGTCAAATCAGACATTAACTGCTCAAATTAAGCTTGTCTGGAGCCCTGTAATTACATATAGACTGACACCTTTTCTGCCAATATCAGATATGTCTATGTTCTGGGATTTTTTTTGGTTACTTTCAACCCCATTCTAATCACATTAGCCTACGTTAACTCAACCGATCCCGGGACACCGATCCCGTAGAGGTTTTAATTAAGAGGTAGTAACCATATCCTTGTGGCTCTATAGTTAGACTGGTCAAAATGAGTGCACTATGTAGGGAATAGGGTGCCATTTGAGACACAGAGCTGCATGAATACCTGGGGGATGTAGCATAGTCTTTTCCTAATCCTCCACTGAGTCTGCTCCCAGACTACTCCTCTCTTCCTCCGCTGAGTCTGCTCCCAGACTACTCCTCCTCTTCCTCCGCTGAGTCTGCTCCCAGACTACTCCTCCTCTTCCTCCGCTGAGTTGCTCCCAGACTACTCCTCCTCTTCCTCCGCTGAGTCTGCTCCGACTACTCCTCCTCTTCCTCCGCTGAGTCTGCTCCCAGACTACTCCTCCTCTTCCTCCGCTGAGTCTGCTCCCAGACTACCTACAACATTGTAGAACATTGTTCTACTGAGGAAACACTTGATGAGCAAAGTGTTTCCTCAGACAAACTATTGGGTGGGTAGTGTTTCCCAGAGCACTCGATCTTGCCGAGAGACTCAGAGAGCCCTTAACAGTTTAATTCACATAAACCCACTTGTTTATGTCACAAATAATATGAATTACGTAATAACATAATGCCTTGTCAAAACTGTGGTAAACACACCTTTCTTGACACATAGTGAGACCAGTACACTTAGCATGCATCAGATGTTATCCTCTGCTTTAGTAATGTTGTCATTTTATGGGATTTTAGCAATTTATCTGCTTATGACAAAAGCCATTTGTTACTCTCAGCAACCGGCGATGCAGCCAACCAGACACACACGATCACCTTTGGCATAAAGGGCCACAACAGCAAACCAATACCTATGGGGATATAGGAGTTATGAGAGGTGTCTGCTGCTTGAGGAGACCTAAACACCTCCGTTCCCCTTCCATTCCCCTTGGTTACTCTGGCCTGACTGCGGTGACAGCGTATCTGACTTCCCATCTGGAGGAAAATGATGTATCGGATGTATTAGTATTCATTGTGCAGCTGACGTTCCTCCTCGGCCCATAACCGCTGAGGGACAGCCCTTCTAAAGACTAGCTGATCTGTCTGGTTAAGAAGGAGACTTTAAACCAAGGCTCTAGGATGAAGTCCTTGTTTTGTTCCTCCAGTAAAAAGCAGATAGATGAATGTTTCAAGTTTTTATTTGTCACATGCACCAGTTCAGTGAAATGCTTAACTTCCAAGACCTGCAGTATTCAATATCAAAATAGTAAACTAACAAAAAATATACAGTATAAAATGTTTTAAAAACACGAGAAATAAGAGAAGAGATGAATGTGCTGTGTAGTCTATGTGTGCGTCCCAAATGGCACCCTACTCCATATACTGTACATAGCACTATGGACCCTGATCAAAAGTAGTGACAATATAGGGAATAGGGTACAATTTGAGACGCAGCCTATAAATGTAGTAGAAATAGCCAGTTATGGATTCTCAAAGAGAAGGATGGGAGGACACCTGCCAATTCCTTGTGGCTTTGGAAGAACAAAAAGGAACATGTCCTCACGGAACTCAACTGAAGCTCACATGGTGGAGGATGCAGGGAGGATACCCCTTCCGATACTAGAGACCAGAGAAGAGAAGAGAGCTTTTCTCATTTAGCTTTGTGTGCATCAGCAGTTTTTTTTCCTGTACAGTTGAAGGGTTTTGCTAAGACCCAGTCACGCAGCACATTGCTGACAGGGTAAAAACTATATATTAGAGCGATAGTAAAGCGTTCATACTGAGAATGAATGTCCTTGTTTTAGTCTGCTCTAGCACATATCATACAGATAATGAATGTCCTTGTTTTAGTCTGCTCTAGCACATATCATACTGAAATGAATGTCCTTGTTTTAGTCTGCTCTAGCACATATCATACTGAGAATGAATGTCCTTGTTTTAGTCTGCTCTAGCACATATCATACTGAGAATGAATGTCCTTGTTTTAGCCTGCTCTAGCACACATATGTGCGTGTCCG
>NW_019944937.1:71560-79152 GCF_002910315.2 Salvelinus sp. IW2-2015
TAGTCTGGGAGCAGACTCAGCGGAGGAAGAGGAGGAGTAGTCTGGGAGCAGACTCAGCGGCGGAAGAGGAGGAGTAGTCTAGGAGCAGACTCAGCGGAGGAAGAGGAGGAGTAGTCTGGGAGCAGACTCAGTGGAGGATGAGGAAAAGACTATGCCACATCCCCCAGGTATTCATGCAAATGCAGAGCTCTGTGTCTCAAATAGCACCCTATTCCCTACATAGTGCACTCATTTTGACCAGCCTAACTATAGAGCCACAAGGATATCATTACTATCATTTTAATAAACACAGTCTAACTATAGAGCCACAAGGATATGGTTACTACCTCTTAATTAACCTCTACGGGATCGGTGTCCCGGGATCGGTTGAGCTAACGTAGGCTAATGTGATTAGAATGGGGTTGAAAGTAACCCAAAAAAATCCCAGAACATAGACATATCTGATATTGGCAAAAATATTAAATTCTTGTTAATCTAACTGCACTGTCCAATTTACAGTAGCTATTACAGTGAAAGAACACCATGCTATTGTTTGAGGAGAGTGCACAATTATGAACTTGAAAATGTATTAATTAACCAGTTAGGCACATTTGGGCAGTCTTGATACAACGGTTCATTGGATCAGTCTTAAACTTTGCACATACACTGCTGCCACCTAGTGGCCAAAATCTAAATTGCGCCTGGGCTGGAATAATACATTATGGCCTTTCTCTTGCATTTCAAAGATGATGGTACAACAAAAAAATATTTGTATTATCTTTTACCAGATCTATTGTGTTATATTCTCCTACATTAATTTCACATTTCCACAAACTTCAAAGTGTTTCCTTTTAAATATGTATATATGTATATCCTTGCTTCAGGGCCTGAGCTACAGGCAGTTAGATTTGGGTATGTCATGTTAGGTGAAGAATGAAAAAAATGGTTGGATCCTTACCAAGTCTAACTATAGAGCCACAATGATATCATTACTACCCTCTTAATTAACACAGTCTAACTATAGAGCCACAATGATATCATTACTACNGTAAATTCAATTGATTTGACATGACTTGGAAAGGCACACCTATATAAAGGTCCCACAGTTGACAGTGCATGTCAGAGCAAAAAACAAGCCAAAAGGAATGGTCTGTAGAGATCAGAGACAGGATTGTGTCGAGGCACCGATCTGGGAAAGGGTACCAAAAATGTCTGCAGCATTGTAGTTCCGCAAGAACACAGTGGCCTCCAACATTCGTAAAATGGAAGAAGTTTGGAACCACCAGGACTCTTCCTAGAGCTGGCCGCCCGGCCAAACTGAACGGTGCAAAGTACAGAGAATCTTGATGAACACCTGCTCCAGAGAGCTCAGGACCTCAGACTGGGGCGAAGGTTCACCTTCAACAGGACAATGACCCTAAGCACACAGCCAAGATAACGCAGGCGTGGCTTCGGGACAAGTCTCTGAATGTCCTTGAGTGATCCAGCCAGAGCCATCTCTGGAGAGACCTGAAAATAGGTGTGCAGCAACACTCCCCATCCAACTTGACAGAGCTTGATCTTTGTCATTATAGGGTATTGTGTGTAGATTGATGAGGGGAAAAAACTATTGAATCCATTTTAGAATAAGGCTGTGACCTAAAAAGTCAAGGGGTCTGAATACTTCCCGAATGCACTGTAAATATAGTAGGCCTAGTCTATAGAAAGCATATGGAAGTTCCTCTTTTTAATAGAGGCCACAATTGCATACCCTATAGAAATATTGCGCAACATGGGCTCTCATGAAGTGTTTGATTAGATTTTCGATTACATTTGCATTGATGTCAGAGTGATTAGCGGGACAATAGTGTGCTGAGTACCAGACAGTTAGCAAGTTTGGTAGGCTACTAATGACCAGCAGCAGCATCAGCACTTGGAGAAGCCTAATTACCGTGACTAAACGGTCACATGGAATTTGCGATAATGCGGTCACCGTAACAGCCCTAATCACAGCTAATTAAAACAGGAGCAAAAACAAGCAACCATCTAGTGAATCAGAACAACCAAACTCCAACAATACACACATACACACCAGACAGACAGACATAGGCGCATACCCACACATTAAAACACACTTCCACACAGCCAGCCAGCCCAGTGTGTGTATTAATAACCAGCCCATCCAGCTATGACCAACCAGCTCCCAGAAGCCTTCAGGAAAATCCCTGGTTCCTCTTCTGATGTCATCACTTCCTGTTGCCTAGCGCCACCACACACCCCATCCTCACTTCTGTTCTCCATCCATCCCTCCCTCACTGTACATGCCACACAATCAATAGTTCCAACCAGAGAACCAACCCAACCATACTACCCTCTGGGAAAGGGAGGGGAAAGAGATGGCATAAGAGACAGAGACAGAGTGGGAGAGGAACACAGCGAAACTATCTGCAGGCACAGACAGACACAGATATCCATCCAGACAGACAGGCAGGCAGGCCTCGCTCCCCAGCACAGAAAGATGAGCTCTCAGATGTACACAGAACTGTCTGCGGCTCCCTCGTCTGGCTCAGCCCTGGAGCTACGCTTTGCAGAGGACACCTCTCTCACTGAGGTAAAACTGTTCACGTGATTGAGATGAGGTTGAGGTGGTTGATATGTGGTTGAAATAGCACAATCGATGGTTCAGTTGGTTGTGAGTTTGATTCTTGCATGGGTCAGATATACTGAGTAATGCATTTACTGTAAGTCACTTTGCCTAAAGTATTTTCTAGTAGACATACAAAATTCAAATCGGCTTCTGCCATGTGTAGTAGTTTGGTCCCGTCTTAAATATGTGCTCATCTGGAACAAAGTAGCCTATATAAATTCGGACCGACAAATGCATGGACAGGAGTTGACTTGTACTGACTGGTACCTGCATCTGAGTGTCCAGCATATTATAGTTATACTATTATAAAAGTATTATTATTTTATAAATGTGATTCGTCTGCGTGTCCAGTCTCTGCAGTGGAGCGGTGGAGTGGCCAAAAGGCAAGTTATATTATAGTTTTATTATTATTATTAATATAGTTATTATTGTTGCTAGGTGATGCGGCTACGTGTCCAGTCCCTGCAGCGTAGCGGTCAGAAGCGACAGGAGGGGGAGCGGTTGCTCCTCCCCCACGAGGCTGTCTACCGTCTGGACTTCGCCAATCAGGAGCTGACGTTCGTCCACTGGTCGGTGTCTCTGATTGGCAATGGCAGAGTGACCGTCACAGGGATCTCCCAGCTCTGGACCCCTGACCTCACACACCTGATGACCCGGCAGCTTCTAGAACCCGTCGGAACATTCTGGCGGAACGCTGGCGACCCGGAGGACATGCCCCTCAAATGTCTGGAGGCGGACATCCAGGAGTTCGGGGAGCGAATCGCGGAGCTGGCCAAGGTCCGCAAGGTCATGTACTTCCTGTTTGCCTTCAAGGAGGGGGCGGAGGCTGACAAGGTCAGCATCTCCGTGGAGTTTAATCAGGCCTGACCTATAAACCTTAAAGGGATACTTTTGGATTTTGGCAATGAGGCCCTCTGGACACAGAAGTGTGTGCTTCTCTGTGTCCAGTATGAAGGTAGATAGAGGTAGTTTTGCGAGCCAATGCTAATGCTACCATTAGGGCAATGACTGGAAGTCATAGCCCTGATGCATGCTAGCAGATACCCATAGACTTCCAGTCATTGCGCTAACACTAGTTAGCATTGGCTCGCAAAACTATGTGAAACTACATCTAACTTCCTTCATACTGGACATAGACATACAAAATGGTATCCACGAGTTCATCTGACTCTGGGGAAGTAGATAAAGGGCCTCATTGCCAAAATCCCGAAGTATCCCTTTAACTGCTTCCTCTTCCCTCTACTCCTCTAGTCTCCCTCTCTCCATTCTAAGGGAATGCCTTCTATTACAGCCATTCTAGGTTGGACCAGTCTACACACCTCTCTCTGTCTCTCTATGCCCCCTGCTCACACAAACCCACTGAGTCCCATCTCTCATCTGAGTGTGTGCGTACTTCCTTCCTGAACATCTATCTATTTATGCATGTCAGTCAACAACCTGCTAGAAAGCATCTTCTGAAGGTACAGTAGTTACACAGTAGTAACAGTAGGCTGCAGAATCACTAACTTAGGAGGTTAGAATCATATAGATACAGGTAACTGCCAAAATAAAGGAAACACCAACATAAAGTGTCTTAATAGGGAGTTGGGCCACCACGAGCCAGAACAGCTTCAAAGCACCTTGACATAGATTCTACTAGTGTCTGGAACTCTATTGGAGGTTTGCGGCACCATTCTTCCAGAAGATATTCCATAATTWRGTGTTTTGTTGATGGTGGTGGAAAACGCTGTCTCAGCCGCTCCAGAATTTATATATTTAAGTATGATGGGATGTTAATTGCTTAATTAACTCAGGAACCATACCTATGTGGAAGCAGGTGCTTTCAATATACTTTGTATCCCTCATTTACTCAAGTGTTTCCTTTATTTTGGCAGTTACACGTACATTTATATTGAAAACCTGAATGAATAGGTCTTTCTGATCCTTCTTTATATGAAATATTAGAGAACCAATACTGCAATGTAACTCCAACTACCTGCTGTACTATGACTCTAATCTACACTGTATTACTCCCCTATTACACTGCACTGATATACTAGTTACCATATTCACTTTGCATGAAATATCACAACAATATACTGTAAACTGGCCATGTCCTCTACTGCTGTCCAATAAAGAGATGTAGGTACTCTGTCCTGCTGTGTTTGTGTTAATGGTCAGGGCAGGGGACAGGATAGAGATGGCTTAGCCCCAGGCTACAGTAGCTTTGGTTGCTGTTCATTCATAGGGCAATCAATACACTCTCTCTCACACACACACACACACAAAATGGACAAGTGGTAGACTACATGCCAGAAGGGAAATGTAACACTTTCGATAGAGAGAGCGAGAGAAAGAAAGTGTGTTAATGAGAGTGATCCTGAGCAGATATAACAGCACCCTCCCACTGGATTAATAACAGGGTGTGTATGTGTGGTTGGGGTAGAGGGGACAGTAGAAAGGTACAGTCTGGTCCAATTAATTAAACTGTGTCTGTGTTAACGAGCGGCTTCTAGAACACATCGTTGCAGACTCATGATATAGCATGTCGTTAAACACCGGAACTAAACAACAGGTATTTATGTCCACACACACACACACACCACTACTACTCATAACAAGATATTCCCTGGGAGCTTATAATATCAGTCCATATGGTGCAGGTGTAACAGAGGTAATTTATTGAAGACAAGTGACCTTGCCTGAGGCTTTAGCTCAGCGAACTAACACAGTCTTGTACTGGACACTCAGTTGGTCAACAGTCCCAGCTCAAGGAACAGAGCTTTCTCCAGAGAGCCTGTGTTAAGAGGAAGACACACCATAATGAACGTCGATCGTGTGTGGTTGATCACGTTCTGGGTGTCAACTAACAGTGGCGATTCAACGTGCAGAATCATCCGGGAAATGAACAGAAAAAGCCTAGAACTCTTCATCGACCTGGTCTATTTAGCTCTCCTGCCAGCTGTCTCTGGGGTGAAATTAGCTCTCCAAACCAACAGCAGCTGTTTCCTCAGTGACAGACCCTCTGTTGTTCAGGAAATGGAGGAACATAATAAACCTTCTCAAGTGTTTCAGAAAAGAGATCAGAGCCCTCTCTGTAATGTGATAATTCGAAATATCACCAATGGCGCTGCCCAATTGGTACCTTTTTGGCAGTGCAGTAATCGTCAAGCAAGGCAGTCGTGTGCTTGTAAAGTAAAGGACTACTATTTTGAGCCATTGTACGGACAGGGACAATAGAGGATGTGAACCTGTTAGCAACACAGTGACGTCCTCACACTAGTAGCTAGGGGTTAAGGGTAAGGAGCTAGGCAGAGCCAGTCTAAAGTGGTGGAAAGTTGAACACAAAAAGTTAAGAGCAGTGGGACTAATGCTAATGATTCCCTATGAACTCAGTGGAAAAAAAACACACACTGCCATCTCAGAAGGGCCACATCAACACACACACACACACACAAACACACGCCACTCCTCCAAATAGGAGTCGGAAACAATAATAAACTCCAAATCATTCCGGTTTGTGGTGGGGGAAAATTGTAAATACTTCTCGATCAGGTCTCTAATCACATCCACCTACTGCACGTCATACACCCAAGGCAAACACACGCACAACATGCATACAGCCAGAGAGTCTTACCTTTTGCCACAGAGTTTCTCTGGATGCCAGGGAGGAGCATGCAGCTACGAACCAACAGTTCCCCAGCTGGCCCTGGAGGAGGTCATGAGCACTGATACCATTCACAAACAACTTGGGGTTATCACACAGCTCCTATAGAGAAGAAGACAACATGGGGTTATCACACAGCTCCTATAGAGAAGAAGACAACATGGGGTTATCAGCAACAGCTCCTATAGAGAAGAAGACAACATGGGGTTATCACACAGCTCCTATAGAGAAGAAGACAACATGGGGTTATCACACAGCTCCTATAGAGAAGAAGACAACATGGGGTTAAAGCTAGACTTACAATACTAAGTAATGTCTCTTATACAGTATGTGAATTTGAGTTCAGAGCAGTCGGACTGTGTGCCCTTGTATCAGATTGTAAATTAAATGAACACACAGCTCCTATAGAGGGGGGAAAGATAACATGGGGTTAACACACAGAGGGGGAGGTTGGGAGAGAGAGACAGAGAGGAAGATGAAGACGAGATCCAGTATTGTTTCTGAGATGCTTATAAGAAGAAGCCAAGAAACCCATTAGTGATAAAGGTCTCTCTCTTCCTCTCCTCCCTCCATCCATCAATCCTTGTGATCTCATGTTAATTAATTGCACTCAGAATGTTTTGTGGCTGTGCTGCTCTCTCTGAGCTGACCACTAATGGCAGATGGAGGGTTTCCCAACTGTCTGGATGCGTCACAACTTGCACCCCATTCCATATTATGCAGTACTTATGACCAGGGCCCAAAGCACTCTCGTCAAAAGTAGTGCACTGTGCAGGGAATATATGTGCCATTTGGGACCTGAAGAACCACAGATCATTAACTCCCTTCTCCAGCCCTTCCTGCTCAATCCCTCAGCCCCAGCAGAAAGTAGGCTCTCTGGGCAGGGTGCGGTAGGACAGTACTAGGCTGTGGTGGTGCTGTAGGCCCCAGAGCAGGAACAGGAGAGGATGAGGCAGAGGAAGAGGAGAAGCAGGTCTGACAACACTAAGCTACTCTTTGGGACGCTACTGTAACTAGAGGTTAACAGGGGGATCAGAGGTCTTGTGAAAGACAAAAACCTCTGGTACACTCCCAAAGAAGATCAGTAAGTCTAACACACTGTAGGGTGGATATTTTCTCAACCCGTTCCATGGTTCGCTGCTTTAACCACACACCACTAGCCACTCTTTCTCTGAACCAGGAGGCCCTCCTAAGGAATATCACTGGGTGAAAAGTAACATTTTGCCTTGGGCTTGATCAGCTGGGGGAAGAGAGAGACAGAGAGGAAGATGAAGATGAGCAAGACTGGAGAAAAACAGGAATACCATAGATATATTATCTATGAGTAACAACCAGTACACC
>NW_019944938.1:0-4425 GCF_002910315.2 Salvelinus sp. IW2-2015
CCGGTACCGTAGAGGTACTTATTTGAAAGTGCCTACCGAGAGTACTATTAGTATTTAACCTACTGAGAGTACCTACTTGAGAAGTAACTATTAGTATTAACCTTACTGAGAGTACTAATTAGTATTACCTACGAGAGTTACTTTAGGATACCTACCGGAGAGTACTATTAGTATTACTACTGAGAGCTACTTATTAGTATTACCTACTGAGAGGACTAATTAGTAATACCTACTGAGGAGTACTGTTTAGGTAATTACCTACTGAGATACTAGTGAGATACCTACTGAGAGTACTATAGTTTACCTACTTGGAGAGTACTATGAGTTTACCTACCGAGAGTACTTTAGTGAGCCTACGTGAATGGACGATTAGTTATACCTACCGAGAGTACTATATTGATAGGCCCTACCGAGATAGCGTGAGATATTACCTACTGAGAGTATATAGATTACCTACTGAAGTACTATTAGTATTTACCTACCGGGAGCAGTACTATTAGTTCCTACTGAGAGTACTATTAGTATTACCTACTGAGAGTACTATTAGTATTAACCTACTGAGAGTACTATTAGTATTACCTAACCGAGAGTACTATTAGTATTACCTACGCGAGAGTACTATTAGTATACCTACTGAGAGTACTTTAGTATATACCTACTGAGAGTACTATTAGTATTACTACTGAGAGTACTATTAGTATTACCTTGCCGAGAGACCTATTAGTATTACCTACTGAGAGTACTATTAGTAGACCTACTGAGAGTACTAGTAGTATTACCTACTGAGAGTACTATTAGCTATTACCTACCGGAGAGTACTATTAGTATTAACCTGACTGAGAGTACTATTAGTATTACCTACTGAGAGTACTATAGTATTACCTACCGAGAGTACTATTAGTATTACCTACTGAGAGTACTATTAGTATGTAACCTACTGAGAGTACTATTATATACCTAATGAGAGTTAACTATTAGTTTACCTACTGGAGTACTATTAGTATTACCTACTGAGAGTACTATTTAGTATTACCTACTAGAGTACTATTAGTTTACCTACTGAGAGTACTATTAGTATTACCTACTGAAGTACTGTAGTATACCTACTGAGAGTACTATTAGTATTACCTACTGAGAGTACTATGAGTTACCTACTGGGAGAGTACTAGTAGTATTACCACTGAGAGTACTATTATATTACCTACCGAGAGTACTATACGTATTACCTACCAGATACTATTAGTATTACATACGAGAGTACTATTAGTATTACCTACCGAGAGTATATTAGTTTACCTACGAAGAGTACTATTAGTGATTACCTACTGAGATACATTAGTATTACTACTGAGAGTACTATTAGTATTACCTACTGGAGAGTAGTTAGGATTACCTACTGGATACTATTAGTATTACCGACTGAGAGCTACTATTAGTATTACCTACTGAGAGCTAACTATTAGATTACCTACTGAGCAGTACTATTGTATTTACCGATGAGAGTACTGATAGTATACCTACTGAGAGTACTATATTATATACCTAGCGTTGAGATTACTGGGTATAGTATTACCCCTACTGAGATTACATTAGTATTACCTACTGAGAGTACTATTAGTGACTACCTAATGAGACAACGATTAGTATTACCTACTGAGATTACTATTAGTATTACCTACTGAGCAGTACTATTAGTATTACCTACTAGATGAAGTATACACTGCAGTTATTAGTATTACCTACTGAGATTACTATAGATTACCTACTGAGAGTTATTAATCTGAGAGTACTATTAGTATTACCTACTGAGTAGACTTACATTATATCCGCTACTGCAGACGTATTAGTTATACCTACTAGTGAAGTATATTTAGAATTACCCTGATAGTACATGCATTACCTAGCTAGAAGTACTATTATATTACCATACTGAAGTACTATAGTTTACCTACTGAGAGACATATTACTTAGAGGATTATTACCTACTGAGGGAATAATTTAGTAATCAAATACTTATTATCTACTGATGTCTTTAGTATGTCTCTAGTCGATTGATGTTCATGTGAGATGTTCATTGCTGACAGTAGTCTTGTAGTACATGCGACCAATTCACACACCCAACCTCCCTCTCCGACCCCCTCCCCCCCGTTCTCTTCTTCCCATGCTACTGCTGCGCCCTCCACACAGCTAGCCAACCACCCTTCCTGGCGTACTGCCCACCCCGCATCCTTTTCCCAGGTGCAAACCGCTGGCGCTCCTCCTCTCACACCCAACCTCCCTCTCCGTACCCCCCCCCCGTCCTGTCCCATGCACCTCTCTCTCCTCCTCCTCCACTTCCCTCTCTTTTAAAAGACCCTGCTGCCTTCCATTTGACTAGCACCATTTTACGTTCCACAATCGACTCCTAAATATAAAAGTGAGGTAATCATTTTTCCTTTAAATCCCACTTTCTCTTCTCCCCAGTAGTCAACTTTCCTTCCTGCCTTATTCCCAGTCAGTGTTATTCCCTGGCTGAGTTATAGCTTCCCTATTCCCAGTCAGTGTTATTCCCTGGCTGAGTTATAAATTCCCTATTCCCAGTCAGTGTTATTTCCCTGGCTGAGTTATAGCTTCCTATTCCCAGTCAGTGTTATTCCCTGGCTGAGTTATAGCTTCCTATTCAGCTGCTTGCAACAGCTAATGGGGATCCTAATAAAATATCCAAATATCCTCAGAATGTTTTTCCACATAGTCTTGAAGGAGTTCCCACATATGCTGAGCACTTTTGGGCTGATTTTTCCTTCACTCAACCCAACCATCTCAATTGCGGTTACGGTCGGGTGATTGTGGAGGCCAGGTCACCACAATCACCTACTTTACTACGTGTGTCAGAACATTGGCTTTTGACATTCTGATTGGTTAGAGACGGTCCAATCACTATGACTTTGTTTTGTACAACACCCCTCGTGTCCCTGATCACCACAAACAACTTCAACGATGGCAGTCTCAGACTGAAAGTATGTAGCGAACGACAGAGCAGCGGTGGAATTTAGTGTGAGTCATCGGGCTGTATCATTCCCTCCATTCCCATTATTTAGACTAGTCACACCGGCAAAATACCTTTTACAACCCTCATCCACGTTACTCATCTTCCTACCCCAATCCAGGTGTTAATTACACAGTCCAATGTAATACACACACACACACACACACACACACACACACACACACACACACACACACACACACACACACACACACACCAACACCACACACACACACACACACACACCACACCACAATGTCTTGCTCTAGACTCCTGGTTAGGTGAGGTATCATGGTCAGCATCTTTAAACACTCATCGCTGGGCTCAGAGMCAGACTGACTGTAGRGGTCTTCTKTGCAGGTTCAATGTACTGACGGCCCATTAGAAGAGGGTAGAGGGTAGAGGGAGAAGTATTACAGCTTTAAAAGATTCAATCATACCTTTTAAAATGGTCTCCTTTCTCAGTAAATAGTCTCTTAAAGCCGCTGTAACTGTGTCAATCTTCTAAAGAACAGATTGTGGTTAAAAGCATCAAATCATGAGTTGGTTTTATACATTGAGCTAAACTCACTTTCCCTTTTAAAGGAAGAGAGGAAAATGCTSCACCCTAGTCCCTATATAGTGCACTACMWTTAACCAGGGCCCAAAGGGTCTAACATCTAGTCCCTATATAGTGCACTACTTTTAACCAGGGCCCAATGGGGACCCTATAGGAGGAGATGATGGAGGGAGGTGTCGTTATCTGTTCTTGTTGAAATGGACAGACTTTTAGTACACTCTGGGTTTGAAGACCAGCCATCATCAGATAATGTAGGGGGGGCAGGGGAGAGAGAGAGACACAGAGAGACACAGAGAGAGAGACAAAGAAAGAGACACAAAGAGAGAGAGACAGAGAGAGAGACACAGAGAGAGACACAGAGAGAGACAGAGAGAGAGAGACAAAGAGAGAGACACAGAGAGAGACAGAGAGAGAGAGAGAGAGAAAGAGAGAGACAAAGAGAGAGACACAGAGAGAGAGAGAGAGACACAGAGAGAGAGAGAGACAGAGAGAGAGAGACACAGAGAGAGAGAAAGAGAGAGACAGAAAGAGAGGAGATTAGATGAGGAGGGGAGGGGAAAGTAAGAAAGATGGATGGATGGATAGAGGGGAGGGTGAGAGCTTAGAGTGGGGAAGTGACAGAGAGAGATAGAGAGAGAGGCACACAAACACTTGTCCGTGACTAAAGGAGGGGGTGTTGTGAACTGGCATGTCTGACTCTCACAATGGCTGCCTGCTTGTTGCCCTCCACTGAGTTAGAGGGTTCTGTCTCTCTCTCTCTCTCTCTTTCCCCAAACTAGCTGGAAACTTTACCCTCACCCCTTACAGACACACAGAGCAAAGCTTTGTGATGCCTCTTTTC
>NW_019944938.1:5922-7980 GCF_002910315.2 Salvelinus sp. IW2-2015
CATCCGTAGCCACCGGCTTTAACGCTGACCCTGTGTCTACCATGGCCCCACCACGCCACCTGCTGGAGTAACTAGTATCCCACACTACTGTCCTCTAGCTGGGTAACTTAGTATCCCACATCACTGTCCTGTAACAGTACTGTACCAACCAGCTACATCACTGTCCTGTAACAGTACTGGTACCAACCAGCTACATCACTGTCCTGTAACAGTACTGGTATTAACCAGCTACATCACTGTCCTGTAACAGTACTGGTATTAACCAGCTACATCACTGTCCTGTAACAGTACTGGTATTAACCAGCACATCACTGTCCTGTACATACTGTATTAAACCAGCTACATCACTGTCCTGTAAACAGTACTGGTACAACCAGCTACATCACTGTCCTGTAACGTACTGTATTAACCAGCACATCACTGTCCTGTAACATACTGGTATTAACCAGCTACATCACTGTCCTGTAACAGTACTGGTATAACCAGCTACATCACTGTCCTGTAACAGTACTGGTATTAACCAGCTACATCACTGTCCTGTAACAGTACTGGTATTAACCAGCTACATCACTGTCCTGTAACAGTACTTGGTACCAACCAGCTACATCACTGTCCTGTAACAGTACTGGTATTAACCAGCTACATCACTGTCCTGTAACAGTACTGGTAAACCAGCTACCATCACTGTCCTGTAACAGTACGGTATTAACCAGCTACATCACTGTCCTGTAACAGTACTGGTATAACCAGCTTACAACAACTGTCCTTGTTAAGAGAGGGGGATGAGACGAGGAGAGAAAAGGCAAGCGCTGAGAAAGACAAGCTAGCTAGCTTGTTAGCGCTGATGGATCAGCCTTACGATTATGACTTCATAATGAACAGCCAACCGCTGTCTGTTAATGTCAATCCTTTGTCCACAGCCGCTGAGATTCGATAGTCCGGTGTCRCATTGTGACGTAGCTACKCGGCTCTGAGATCACCGTCRMCTGMGGACGCGCCTCCCCCCTAATTCCAAAAACAAACGCGTCGCCGTTTACACGTCCTCTGTTCATTTCAATGGGGTGACAGTTGGAGAAATTGAGCTACGTTGAGAATTCGGGGGYAAAAATTCAAATAAATATGAACTCTTAAAGTTCCGGTGTTCTAGAACACTGCTGTGCGTATGAATTTACGTTTTGGACTACGATGGACGCTTTACTCTGTCAGACTGCACTGGGAGTACAGGCCCGAGGCCGTTGGGATGTGCTGGGCAAGATGGAGTCATCCCCCACGAAAAACACTCACGTAAACTTTTATGGACAGCAAACATCTTACATTTTTTGTCGATATAAAATTCACACATTTACAATTCATATTCACATTTATAATCACAAGTTGAATTCTTATTATATAACACTTTACACACACACACACACACACACACACACACACACACACACACACACACACACACACACTAGTAATGCGTGTGTAGACTTATAACCCGCAGTTGTAAGTTGTATCAACCGGGCAGGTCGGTTTAGGGTCATGAAATATTGTGTAGAAGAAGGGTGGGTGAGTGGCGGACGGGTTAAATAAATAAATAAATAAATAAAATAAATAAATGTGCAATTTATAGGCTACATTGAGGTTTTTCTTTCGTTATTGTATTAGTGGGTAAGCTTTAGGGCTGTATGAGTACCAAATAGCCTACACGACAATCGCCAAATGCTTTTGGGAACGGGTAGAAAACGTTCATGTCGATCCACGGATGCAAAAATAGGACAATGTCGGAGTTTAATTCAATAACAGAACATTTAACTCAGGAACAGGAGTGGTTAAATATGATTTATTTCTTTCAGCATCTTGAGAGAATGTGAATGTGTAGTTAGGGACCGTCTGTAGAGGTGCTTTCTTCACCAACGTCATAAAAATATGATCGTTTTTCAGCTACGTGAAATATGTATCCAAGCTGAACTGAAATCAGAAACATGTTGGGTCGTTTTAACAGAAACATGTTGAGTCGTTTTCACAGAAACATGTTGAGTCGTTTTCACAGAAACATGTTGAGTCGTTTTC
>NW_019944938.1:10443-22243 GCF_002910315.2 Salvelinus sp. IW2-2015
ATTATTATGACAGCATAAGAGAGGTTTGCATGTGGAGTTTTTATTTTCATATAGGAAACAGTTTTCTGAAACCCGAACAAAAATGCCTCGCAAATCGTTCTAAAAGATTTATAAGCAGAAAAAGAAACACCCACGATCTTAATTCTCAAGGCGTAACAATTTTATAAGGCTGTCATCTCCCTATATCATAAGATCAGCTATCGTTCCGTCATCTGAGCTATACTGGACTACATCGTATTTGGTTTTTAACATAAGGGTGTGAGTGGTTGGCTGCGGGCTCAGATTGAACTTTATCACATTATAGTCGGGCGCGTATCTATTATTATTGATATTATTTATTATTATATTATTATATATTAATTATTATTATTTCATGGGGTTATTAGTGAATTCGGGCGGGGCAGATGGTGAAACAAACAGCTGAGCCCACACACCACTAATCACACACACACACACACACACACACACACACACAGACACACACACACACACACACAACCACACACACACGAGCACACACACACACACACACACTAACAACAGCACACACACTAACCACACTAGACAAACACACACACGACACCACACACCACACACACACACACACGCCCTACACCACCACACCACACTACACACACAACACACACACACTAACACACACCACACACAACGCAACACTAACACAACACACACCATCCACACAACACACACACACAACACACACACCACACGCACACACACACACACTGTGGTTCACACACCAAACACACTAACACTAACACAACACAAACACACACAACTAACACACACACACACACACACTAACACACACTAGCACAAACATGCACAAAGTCACTTTCCTGTAATGGCATGTGTGTTTGTGTGTCAGCGGCAAGCTCCTTGACTTGCACAGCATCCTGCCCTACCCTCCTTATCCTACGCTCCTCCTCTCCTCCCCTCCTTTTCCTCCTCCTCTCCTCTTCAAGACAGCTCAGCATTGAAATAGCTCCTCTCTTTTAATTGAATTAGCATTTAAAGATGCTACATCTGCACATCCAAATTGTTAGCAGCTGTGTTACACTGAGGCTGCCTGACGAAGCTGGGTCTGGGCAGCGAGAGAGTCTGGTGTAAGAGGGAAAGAGAGAGAAGAAAATGAGAAATGAAGCAAGAGAGAGAGAGGGAGCTAGTGAGAAACAGAAAAAAAGGAAAGACAGAAAGAGATGAGAGAGAGAACAGAGAGAAAGAGAGAGAGAGAGAGAGAGAGAGAAAGAGAGAGAGAGAGAGCGATAGTGAGGCTTCTGAGCCTGAGAACAATGATCCCTGCTTTGGCACGAACCAGACAGAACAGAACAGAACAGCTCTTTAAATTAAACGTCCTGCTTTTTCTCTGTCCGTCCAGCCAAACACACGAGCCAGACCGCCCAACCAGGAAATTTAGTGTAACACTTGACCCTTCAAAGCCTTGACCTCTTATAAATATCATCTGCATCCCAAATGTCCCCCTACTCCATTTATAGTGCACTACGTTTGACCAGGGCCATACCCTATTCCTTCCCTACGTAGTGCAGCTTCTACGGACAGATGGAGAGGACGTCAATTTGTTCCAACCATTCTTAGCAGCGTGTAAACTATTCAAAAATATTGTAAACTATTCTAAACTGTTCTAAACTATTATAAAGTATTCTAAACTATTCTAAACTATTATAAAGTATTCTAAACTGTTCTAAACTATTCTAAACTATTCTAAACTATTCTAAACTATTCTAAACTATTGTAAACTATTCAAAAATATTGTAAACTATTCTAAACTGTTCTAAACTATTATGAACTGTTATAAACTATTCTAAACTATTATGAACTGTTATAAACTATTCTAAACTATTATAAACTATTATAAACTGTTCTAAACTATTATAAACTGTTATAAACTATTATAAACTATTATAAACTGTTATAAACTATTATAAACTATTATAAACTGTTATAAACTATCATAAACTATTATAAACTGTTATAAAGTGTTATAAACTATTGTAAACTTCATGAGGTTTTCATGAGACGGAGGTGCTGTACTGTAGTGAGTTGCTGTAATATGAGACCGAGGTGATGTACTGTACTGAGTTGCTGTAATATGAGACGGAGGTGCTGTAATATGAGACAGAGGTGCTGTACTGTAGTGAGTTGCTGTAATATGAGACGGKGGTGCTGTACTGTASTGAGTTGCTGTAATATGAGACGGAGGRGCTGTACTGTACTGAGTTGCTGTAATWTGAGACGGAGGTGCTGTACTGTACTGAGTTGCTGTAATATGAGACTGCGGAGCAGCCAGGAGAGTCAGGCAGCCAATCCATACTAGGGAGATGGGATTCTGTGGCGAGTGGGGGAGCAGCCAGGATCAGACAGTGGTACACATTGAGGAGCTATACTGTTCTATGCTCTGAGGCAGTCAGCCAGGGGATCCATACATGTGTTAGTCCTGAGATGGAGGTGCTGTATTGTACTATGCTCTGTGGACAGACAGGCAGCCCCAGCGTATTCAATCGAACCAGACGAGAGGTGCTGTACTGTACTGTACTGTAKTATGCTCTGGGGGGGAGCGATCAGCCCCAGCCCAACGATCCAGGCGAGCGTTAACAGCATTAGTGCAGAACGCCATGATGCCATCTGCTCCTGTCTGTCACGTGTCTCATCAACACACAACTCCTCTCAACCACTGCTGCAGGGCTACAGGGTGGGCTGCTTAGTACATTTCCTACAAAATACAGTCAAGTGGATTGTTCAAAACCCTCTTTGGCCCTATCGCTTTTTTCCACAAAACCAGGAAAATCAACTGTAGCGCTTACTGACCGTAGAGCGGGTTGCTAAAGTCAACAGCTCCTAAATGAGCAGGGCCATACGGGCTGCCACTGTTCTCTCAATATGACTGATTATAGAAGAGACTAGATATGAAAAATGACTTCTATCTGTCGTTTACTCTCTAACTCCAGCTGTTCATTGAGACTTTTGCAATTAGCGTCTTCTATCGGCGTAAGAGAGAGGGAAGAGAGAGAAGAGAAGACGAAGAGAAGACGAGAGGAAGATGAGACGATGAAGAAGAAGACGAAGAAGAAGAACTGAAGAAGGAGAAGAAGACGAAGAAAGAAGACGAAGAAGAAGAAGAGAAAGAAGACAAGAGCAGAAGAAAGGCGAGAAGCAGAAGAAGATAGGAGAAAGAAGAAGAAGGATGAAGAAGAAGTGAAAAAAAGTAGAATTCAAGTGGAGAAATACAGGAAAATATGAAGGTCTCTGATTTCGTGATTATTAGAGAAAGATTAGTTAGGTCAAATATAATTTGCAGAGGAGAGTGGTATTATGACTGGACGTCTGTCTCTCTCTCCTGCTTGGCGGAAAAAAAAGTTTGATTTGATTTGCACATGACCCAGAAACATTTATTTATTTATTTTGCTAGCAGGTCAGTTAAGAACACAAATTATTATTTTCAAATGAGGGCCAAGTAGAAGTGGGTTAACTGCCTTGTTCAGGTTGCAGAAGGACATATTTTTACCTTGTCAGCTTGGTGGATTTGATCTTGCAACCTTTTGGGTAACGTCTAACGCGTCTAACCACTAGCGCTCACCTGCCACCCAAACAAGATCCACATGACCCGGAAACATGACCCACATGACCCTGAAGTCTGACCACAGACAGGAAGCAGAGAGAGACATACAGACACAGACAGACATACAGACAGGACAGACAGAACGAGACGACGAGACAGGACAGACAGCGAAAAGCAGACAGAGCAGACAGACAGCAGTTAGAGAGAGAGAGAGAGAGAGAGAGAGAGAGAGAGAGAGAGTGAGGAGAGAGAGAGAGAAGAGAGATAGATAGATAGATAGGGAGACATATAGAGATGATAGATAGAATAGATAGATAGATAGATAGATAGTAGATAGAATAGATAGATAGATAGATAGATATGATAGATAGATAGATAGATAGATAGATAGATAGATAGAAGATATAGATATAGATAGAATAGGGAGACATATAGGACAGAAAGCAGGCGAGGAGACATATCGATAGATAGACAGGCAGAGAGACAGATCGATAGAGTAGACAGGCAGAGAGACAGATCGATAGATAGATAGATAGACAGGCAGAGAGACAGATCGATAGATCGATAGATAGACAGGCAGAGAGACAGATCGATAGATAGATAGATAGATAAAGCAGAGAGACAGATGATAGATATATAGATGACAGGCAGAGAGACAGATCGAGTAGATAGATAGATAGACAGGCAGAGAGACAGATCGATTAATAGATAGATAGATAGACAGCAGAAACAGATCGATAGATAGATAGATAGACAGGCAGAGAGACAGATCGAGTAGATAGAATAGATAGAACAGGCAGAGAGACATGGATTCGATAGTAGTAGATAGATAGACAGGCAGAGAGACAGATAGATAGATAGACAGGCAGAGGACAGATCGATAGATAGAATAGATATACAGGACGAATAGACATAGCGACAGACGGAAGCAGGCAGATAGACAGACGGGAAGCTGGCAGAGGAGACGGAACAGACAAGACAGTAAGCAGGCAGACAGACAGACATTGGGGACTGGTGAAGCGCCATCTTCCTGATTTATAGTGGCACAGGATTGACAGGACGACACTGGGAACCCATCTCCCAGTCCGCCCACACAGCCACACACCCACCCCACACACACACACACACCCACACAACACACACACACTTCCCAGCCTCCGCCCTCACTCTTTGTAAGCCGCCGCCACTCCACATCATCATACTAATTAGCAGAGTTTTAAATAATATAAAACCACTTTATTAAATATGTATGCAGAACCTTCTATCCTCTGGCCAGGATGGTGCATTTTGCATTTGGGGTTTGTTTTGTGATGAAAGACGAGGAGCAAACAACACAGCCGGCTTGGAACGCGTTCCTCTGCCCTCTGCCTGTCTGTACGCTCCCCACAACCGCGTCGACGATTTTCTGATATTTGCATCAAGCAAGGGAGGTGTAGCTGACATCTCGAGCTGAGCTGTCAGGCTTAGCTGGAATTACAAACAAGACAGGGAGATAGAGAGAAGAGACAGGGAGGAGAGAGAGAAAGAATAGACCGGTCCTCCAATTGTATTACACCGTACAGAGAGAAGAGAGAGAGAGAGAGAGAGAGAGAGAGAGAGAGAGAGAAGAGAGAGAGAGAGAAGAGAGAGAGAGGAGAGAGAGAGAGGAGAGAGAGAGAGGAGAGAGAGAGAGAGAGCAGGAGAGAGAAGGGAGAGAGAGAGAGAGAGAGAGAGGAGAGAGAAGAGAGAGAAGAGAGAGAGAGAGAGAGAGAGAGAAGAGAGAGAGAGAGAGAGAGAGAGAGAGAGAGAGAAGAGAGAGAGAGAGAGAGAGAGAGGAGAGAGAGAGAGGAGAGAGAGAGAGAGAGAGAGAGAGAGAGAGAGAGAGAGAAGAGAGCGCAGAGAGAAGAGAGAGAGAGAAGAGAGAGAGAGAGCAAGAAAGAGAGAAACCCTTGTTGGCCAAAATGTATTTTCCCTGCTGGATCTAGAGGATCCGTCGGGGGAATTAGGAGCCCCACAATTAAACATATGGGTATTAAGATAATTGTCAGTTGTGTTGGCGGACATGATAGTAGACAGATGGATGGGAATCACTGAGCTCCGCTGAGGAGAGAGAGGTTCCCTACGAGAGASCATTTTATATTTTACCTGCCTGAACGGATCTGAACAGCTTCACTATTACTGCCATCCAGGTTTAGTGAAAGTGGAGGAAAAGACAGGAAAATGGGAGAGAGGAAATAGATCTGGGTTCCCCAATTGGCGGGCCCCGCATGCCAAATTAGGGGATTTTATTTGTCCCCCAAGTTTTCTGAGCAAAAAATGTGTGTGTGTGTGTGTGTGTGTCTGTGTGTGTGCGTGTAGACTGGGACTGGGTCGACTCTGTGATACACAGGGGGAGGCTGCCCTCTGCAGGTCAACAGCAGTAGTACACATCTAGGGAAGACGGAGCAGGAGACGAGGAAGGAACACAGGGAAGGGTGAAGGAGAGATAGTTGATGCACGCATAAACGGGAGGAAATGACATATAAAGGTTGTCACGGTACCAGGATCGCCATGCTACGATATAACATGTTCCGTGACAAGAAGGACAAAACATGAATGAATCCTGTTTGTGAAGTTGAACTCATAGCTAGTATTAATATTCCATAGATGAACGAATCGTCAAAAAGAAAGGAGGTCCAAGGCACTCTTCATATAATTAATTAAAATGCCTTTAGTTGTAAAAAAAAATAAACGTTGTTTCTATGGAACATTCCGTACTATTAAAGGCATTTAAATTAATTATATGAAGAGTGCCTTGGACCTCCTTTCTTTTTGATGACCAATTCACCCCTTTAACCAAAGAGCACCTTCTATCTACCAACATTTACTATTGTGTACCTTAGTAGCACTTCCCTTCCTCCTCTTTCTACTAGATGAATGAATCCTATTTATGAAGGTGAACTCATACTGTAGCTAGTAATATTATTCAATACAGGAAATGAGTTAGAGCTGCTGTGTGTATTCAGGGGTCTGCGTCTGCATCGTGACGTTTGTTTGAGTTGGACCCGTCCTGACTTTAACGTTTTCTCCCRCTCTCTCTCTCTCTGATTCCCTGCAGGTGGGCTCTCACAGGGAGGATGGMAGCGTGGGCATGCGTGGCAGCCATCCCATCGGACCCAACCAAGTGCCAGTCCCCCAGCTGCCCCAGCAGTCTGCCACGTCACCAGATCTCAACCAGACTGATACATACCGGGGTGAGTACCATACCGGGATGAGTACCATACCGGGGGTGAGTACCATACCGGGGTGAGTACCATACCGGGGGTGAGTACCATACCGGGATGAGTACCATACCGGGGATGAGTACCATGCGCCAACTGCACACATCTATCACACACAAACACACACACACACACACACACAACACACACACACACACACACACACACACACACACACACACACACCACACACCACACACACACATAGTGTACCCGACAACTGCCTAAGGATGTGAACACTATATAAACCAGAATTTCAGAGGGAAATGCTACTGTAGAAACGGTTCCTATACAATCCACCACACAACACGTTATTTCACACAGCATGCACGTATCACACGAGCGCTGAACCTCTTTCAGCGTACCGATAGTATCACAGCCATGCACTGTATCAACACAGCATGCACGTATCACACACACACTAAAGAGGCAGTGGGGTTAGGACTATAAATAATGTCCATAAAAGTGTTGTTGGAACATTACCAGTGAGACAGTAACAGCAGGATTTTGTGGCTTGGTCTCCTCCACTAGTTCTCTGTCTTCAGTCACTAACAGGTCTCCTTCCCTCTAGTTTCTCTTGTCCCTCAGTCACTAACAGGTCTCACTTCCCTCTAGTTTTCTCAGTCAACCGACTGGTCCTAACTTCCCTCTAGTTTCCTCTGTCTCAGTCCACCACTGGTCTCTCTTCCCTCTAGTTTTCTCTGTCTCAGTCACCACTGGTCCTCCTTCCCTCTAGTTTCTCAAGTCACCACTGGTACTCCTCCCTCCTAGTTTTTCTGTCTCCAGTCACCACTGGGTCTCCTTCCCTCTAGTTTCTCAGTCACACACTGTCTCCTTCCCTCTAGTTGTCAGTCACCCACTGTCTCCTTCCCTCTAGTTTCTCTGTCTCAAGTCACTAACAGGTCTCCTTCCCTCTAAGTTTCTCAGTCCTCAGTCCACCACTGGTCTCCTTTCCCTCTAGTTTCTCGTCTCAGTCACCACTGGTTCCTTCCCCTAGTTTCTCAGTCAGTCACTGGTCTCCTTCCTCTTAGTTCTCTGTCTCAGTAAACCACGGTCTACCTCCTCTAGTTTCTCAGTCACCAACTGGTCTCCCTCCTCTAGTATTGTCCAGTCACCACTGGTCTCCTTCCCTCTAGTTTCTCTGTCTCAGTCACCACTGGTCCTCCTTCCTCTAGTTTCTCTGTCTCAGTCACCACTGGTCTCCTTCCCTCCCTAGTTTCTTCTGTCTCAGCACCTACGGGTCCTTCCTTCCTCTCTAAGTTTCTCAGTCAACCACTGGTCTCCTTCCCTTTCTAGTTTCCTCTGTCTCAGTCACCACCTTGTCCTCCTTCCCTCTAGGTTCTCTGTATCAGTCACCACTGGTTCTCCTCCTTCTAGTTTTTCTATCACACCCTGGTCTCCTTGCCCTCTAGTTTCTCTCAGTCACCACGGTCTCCTTCCCCTCTAGTTTTCTCAGTCCCACAGGTCTCCTTCCGAACTAGTTTCTTCTCTGTCTCACGTCACCACTGTCTCCTTCCCTCTAGTTTTCTCAGTCACCAACTGGTCTCCTTCCCTCTAGTTTGTCAAGTGCACCAAAACTGGTCTCATTCCCTCTAGTTTCTCTGTCTCACACCACGGGTCTCCTTCTATAGTTTTCTCTGTCTCAGTAACCACTGGTCTTCCTCCTCTAGTTTCTCTCTGTCTCAGTCACCACTGGTTCTTCTTCCCTCTAGTTTCTCTGTCTCAGTCACCACTGGTCTCTTCCCTCTAGTTTCTCTGTCTCAGTCACCACTGGTCTCCCCTCCCTCTAGTTTGTCAGCACCAACTGGTCTTCCTTCCCTCTAGTTTGTCAGTCCACCAACTTGGTCTAACCTTCCCTCTAGTTTCTTGTCTCAGTCACCAACTGGTCTCTCCCTCTAGTTTCTCAGTCCACCAAACTGTTCTCCCTACCTCTAGTTGTCAGTCATCGCACTGGGTCTCCTTCCCTCTAGTTTTCTTCTGTCTCAGTCACCACGGGTCCTCCTTCCCCTCTAGTTTCTCTGTCTCAGTCACCATTGGTCTCAAATTCCCTCTAGTTTTTCTCTGTCTCAGTCCACCCATGGTCTCCTTCCCTCTAGTTTCTCAGTACCACTGGTCTCCTTCCTCTAGTTTCTTCAGTCACCACGTGGTCCTTTCCTTCCTCTTAGTTTCCTCTGTTCAGTCCACCCACTGGTCTTCTTACCCTCTAGTTTATCTGTCTCAGTCACCAACTGGTCTCCATTCCCTCTAGTTTCTCTGTCTCAGTCACCACTGGTCTCCCTCCCTCTAGTTTGTCAGTCCCACTGGTCTCCTTCCTCTATTTGTCCATCACCACTGGTCTCCTTCCTCTAGTTTCTCTGTCTCAGTCAACCACTGGTCTCCTTCCTCTAGTTTCTCAGTCACCTGGTCTCCGCTCCCTCTAAGTTTGTCAAAGTCCACGCACTGGTCTCCTTCCCTCTAGTTCTCTGTCTCAGTCACACGGGTCTCCTTCCCCTCTAGTTTCTCTGTCTCAGTCACCACTGGTCTCATTCCCTCTAGTTTCTTCTGTATCAGTCACCCACTGGGTCTCCTTCCCTCTAGTTTCTCATCACCACTGGTCTCTCTTTCCCTCTAAGTTTCTCTAGAGATACAGCCCCACATATAGTTAGAAGCTGGCCAGCAAGCAGGGTTAGAGATACAGCCCCCATATAGTATAGAAGCTGGGCAGCAGCCAGGTTAGAGAATACAGCCCCCACATATAGTATAGAAGCTGGCAGCAAGCCAGTTAGAGATACAGCCACAAAGTATAGAAGCTGGCAGGCAGCACGGTTAGAGATACAGCCCACATATAGTATACGAAGCTGGCAGCAGCAAGGTTAAGAGATACAGCCCCACCATATAGTATAGAAGCTGGCAGCAGCCAGGTTAGAGATACAGCCCCACATATAGTATAGAAGCTGGCAGCAGCCAGGTTAGAGATGCAGCCACATATATAAGTATAGAAGCTGGCAGCAGCCAGGTTAGAGATCAGCCCCACCTATAGTATAGAAGCTGGCAGCAAGCCAGGTTAGAGATGCAGCCCACATATCAGTATAGAAGCTGGCAGCCAGCCAGGTTAGAGATACAGCCCCACATATAGTATAAGAAGCTGGCAGCAGCCCAGGTTAGAGATACAGCCCCACATATAGTATAGAAGCTGGCAGCAGCCAGGTTAGAGAACAAGCCCCACACTAGTATAGAAGCTGTTCAGCAGCCAGGTTTAGAGAACAGCCCCACATATAGTATAGAAGCTGGCAGCAGCCAGGTTCAGAGATACAGCCCCACATAATAGTATAGAAGCTGGCAGCAGCCAGGTTAGCAGATACATAGCCCCACATATAGTTTTTTTAATAGAAGCTGGCAGAGCCAGGGTTAGGAGATGGCATTCCCCACATATAGTATAGAAGAATGGCAGCAGCCAGGTTAGAGATACAGCCCCCACATATAGTAAAATGAAGCTGCAGCAAGCCAGGTTAGAGATGCAGCCCACATATAGTATAGAAGCTGGCAGCAGCCAGGTTAGAGATATCAAGCCCCACATATAGTATAGAAGCTGGCCAGCAGCCAAGGTTAGAGATACCAGCCCCACATATAGTATAGAAGCTGGTCAGCAGCCCAGGTTTAGAGATACAGCCCCACCATATAGTATAGAAGCTGGCAGCAAGCCAGGTTAGAGACTAGAGCCCACCATATAGTATAGAAGCTGGCCAGCACGCGCCACATTTTGGTTATTCTTCCTCTTGATTGACATTGAGGGCATTTTGAGGGAGCTGGGGGATGAGTGCTCTTGTGCGAAGAGTGTGTGTGTGTGTGTGTGTGTGTGTGTGTGGGGTGTGTGTGTGTGTGTGGTGTGTGTGGTGTGTGTGTGTGTGTGTGTGTGTGTGTGTGTGTGGTGTGTGTGTGTGTGTGTGTGTAGGTGTGTGTGTGTGTGTGTGTTGTGGGTGTGTGGTGTGTGTGTGTGTGAGATAGTGAGAGAGAGAGAGTGTGTGAGAAGTGGTGGGAACAGTGTTTATGTTGACAGGAATGTTGGCACCGGCCCCACAGAAATGACGTTTTTAAACAAAGAGACAGCCTGTATTCTCCAGCTGGATAGTGAGAGGGGTTCAGACCCTTTGTGTCCGCAGAGCAGACACTCCCCTCTGTCTCCCCCCTCCTCCCCTCACCTCTGTCTCCTCCCCCTCGCTCTTCCTCACCCCCCCTCCCTCATGTCTCATCCACCTCCCTCTGTCTCTCCCTCTCCCCCCCCCCCCCTCCCTCTCTCCCCTCTCCCAATGCGGAAACAGAAGGATTGAATTGTGGCCTGGTAGACACTCTTTACACAGAGGCAGCACTGCCAAACACACACACACACAACAACACAACACACACACACACACACACACACCACACACACACACACACACAGCACACACACACACACACACACACACACACACACACACACACACAACACAAACACACATTGTGCAAGGGAAAGATAAAAAGTAGTGGTCTGTCTGGTCATGCTCTTGGCACCCAACTAGTATAAACTCTCTGTCTGTCCGTCTGTCTATCTGTCTGGCACCACTAAGATATAACTCTCTGTCTGTCTATCTGTCTGGCACTACTAGTATAACTGTCTGTATGTCTTGCTGTCTGGCACCACTAGTATAAACTCTCTGTCTGTCTATCTGTCGGCCCACTAGTATAAACTGTCTGTATGTCTATCTGTCTGGCACCACTAGTATAAACTTCTCTCCTGTCTGTCTGTCTTCTGTCTGGCACCATAGTATAATATCTGTCTGTCTTCTGTCTGGCACCACTAGTATAAACTGTATGTATGTCTAATATGTCTGGCACCACTAGTATAAACTCTCTCTCTGTCTGTCTGTCTATCTGTCGGGCACCACTAGTATACAACTCTCTGTCTGTCTGTCCTGTCTGTCTGACACCACTAGTATAAACTATA
>NW_019944938.1:23174-25674 GCF_002910315.2 Salvelinus sp. IW2-2015
GTACCGATCCGGGATGGAGTTACCATACCGGGGTGAGACCATACGGGATGGAGTACCATACGCGGGGGTGGAGTAACCATAGCCAAGGGATGATACCGATACCCGGGGTGAAGTACCATGACCGGGGTTGGAGTTTCTGTCTGTCTGTCTGTCTGTCTGTCTGTCTGTCTGTCTGTCTGTCTGTCTGTCTGGCACCACTAGAATAAACCTAATGTCTCAAATGTACAAAAGAACAAACCGAATGGCGGGGCTTTTGTTTAGCTGAAGAATGGTTTGTGGCTTTAATATATATATTCCTTCTCTCTCCTCTTTCCTCACCCCCATCTCTCCTCCTTCCTTCCCCTCTCTCCTCCCTCCCCCTTCTCCTCCCCTCTCCCCTCCCCAGCTCTCTCCAGTGGTCTCCAGGGCCAGAGCGCCTCGTCCATCTCGTCAGAGATCAAGTCGGAGGATGAGGGGGATGAGAACCTGCAGGATGCCAGATCTATGGAGGCCAAGAAGGAGGAGTCCGACAACAAGGACCTCAAGTCTATTGATAGGTCAAGATCTAGGTAACCGTGTCGGCAACGCTCGCTTCATTTAAATTCCCCTAACAACGGATTTTGATGAAGTGAACCGTGTGATTTGGGGGACAGCTAAATAAACAAACGAAAAACGACAACAAAGAGGCTGATAATCTACAAAGTGAAACACACTCAAATATACTCACTTACAATACAAACTGTGACATTCCTGTCTAGTCAATAGACTACATACATATTATGACATTTATTTAAAGCCATACAATTACAGCTGTATGGTAGTTTCTCAACAATCACATAAACCTGCATACTATACAGCATACACACACACAGTATATGTACACTACTCAGGTTGGTGGCACCTTAATTGGAGAGGATGGGCTCGTGTTAAAGGCTGGAGCGGAATCCGTGGAATGGTATCGATTACATCAAACACATGGTTTTGCTCCGTTCCAGACATTATTACGAGCCGTCCTCCCCTCTACAGCCTCCACTGGTACACTAACACATCGATTGCTCCAAATGTAGTCCTTTGAGTGTATCTGAAGCCAGGCGGTCCGGTCCGGTCCCGTCCATGGTCTTGAGCCGTGTTTTAGCTGTTTCTCACACACCAGAGTAGAATCCCCACTTCCTCATTCCCAAAATGCACTTAGGGCTCCAGCCCATCCCAGGATAAACTCTGTGACATCACAACGTTTATAGACCTTCCACCTGGAATGATCCAATCAGACTAATTCGGACCCAACCCCAGATTATCGTGATGAAACGATTGGACAAAGATGTCTCCTACCCTCCCTCCCACCCTCTGTCTATATGCATTGAACGACTGAAAATATATTAATTGAACGATTTCAAATATATMAATTGAACGATTMKAAATATATGAATTGAACGATTGAAAATATATTTATTAAACGAATGAAAATAGATGCATTGAAAAATTTAACATTTCAATGATTGAAAATAGATGCATTAAACGATTTAACATTTTAACGATTGAAATTAGATGCATTGAACAAATGAAATTAGATGCATCGAATAATTGAAAATAGAATGGAAATGAATTGTTTCAGGTTCCAACACCATCTACTATATATGCAGTGTCTTCAGAAATATTCACAATTTTTTACTTTATTCTACATTTTGTGTTGTGTATTTGTTTTCTCACACATCTACACATGATACTCCATAATGACGAAGATGAAAACATGTTTTTAGAAATGTTTTCCACCTTTATTGAAAATGAAATAGAGAAATATTTAATTTTACAATAAGTATTCATACCCCTGAGTCAATACTTTACCTTTGCCAGTGATTACAGCTGTGAGTCTTTCTGGGTAAATCTCAATCCCACACCTGGATTGTGCAACATTTGCCCGTTATTATTTTCTAAATTATTCAATCTCTGTCAAATTGGTTGTGATCGTTGCTAGAAAACCATTTGCAGGTCTTGCCTAGATTTTCAAGTAGATTTAAGTTGTATCATTCGGAACCATAACTGTTTTCTGGTACAACCCCAGTGTAGATTTGTCTTGTGTTTTAGGTTATTTCCTCTGATGGGTGAATCATCTCCAGTGTGCTTGTGTTAGGTGTTGTCCTGCTGAAAGTGATCTCTCCCAGTGTCTGGTAGAAAGCAGACTGAACCAGATTTTCCTCTGGGATTTTGCCTGGGCATTCCTTTTCTTTTTTATCCTGAAAAACTCCTAGTCTAACGATGACAAGCATACCCATAACATGATGCAGTCACCACTATGCTTGAAAATATGGAAAGTGGTACTGAGTAATGTGTTGTATTGGATTTGCCCCAAACATAACACTTTGTATTCAGGGAAAAAGGTGCATTTCTTTGCCTCATCTTTTGCAGTATTACTTTAGTGCCTTGTTGCAAAACAGGATGCATGTTTTGGAATATTTTATTCTGTACAGGCTTCCTTCTTTTCACTCTGTCATTAGGTTTATTTGTGGAGTAACTACAGTGTTGT
>NW_019944938.1:28174-40846 GCF_002910315.2 Salvelinus sp. IW2-2015
GAACCTGAACCCTAAGGCGGCGTGTCTGAAGAGACGTGAGGAGGAGAAGGGCTCGTCGGACGGCGGAGCGCTCTCTCCCTGGCCGGGCCGCACCACGCCATGGGGGACGCCTCCAACCCAATTGGGACAAATGTAAAAACCCCCTAAATGGTCAGAAGATATTCACTTTAAACTAATCTGCTGTGAAAACACGTGTACCATAACTTACCATTAACCAAAAAACAAAGAAAAATAAAATTGGTGTATAAAAAATTATAATTCTAAAAAAATAATTCTGGCTTCATTTGCCAAGTAACACAACATAGTAAAATGGTAAATAAAAATGTCAAAAATTATAATCAGTCTTCCAAAGTGGCTTGGCTTGCCCTCTCTGCATTACATTATCGTTTTGACCACATTTGCATCCCAAATGAATAATCCAAACTCATTCAGAAGTACAGGACACACGGGGACAACGTGGATCATTTATCCCATGTGGCCTTTAATGCAAACCGATTGAAATTGAATGAGCAGACAATGGGGCTGTAATCAAACCCTATAAACTATTGAAACAAAACCCTGGGTACATTTTAACAACAGATTAGCATAAGTGTGTGCTCATTTGTTTTCTGCTGTGTGTGTGTGTGTGTGTGTAGTTGACTCGCTTTAACTCATTGTGAGAAACTCAGTGAAAACTTAAACATGTGTTTGAGTGTGAGGGATGTGCTGTATTGTTTTGATTGTGAGGGATGTGCTGTATTGTTTTGATTGTGAGTGATGTGCTGTATTGTTTTGAGTGTGAGTGATGTGCTGTATTGTTTTGATTGTGAGTGATGTGTTGTATTGTTTTGAGTGTGAGGGATGTGCTGTATTGATTTGAGCGTGAGTGATGTGTTGTATTGATTTGATTGTGAGTGATGTGCTGTATTGTTTTGATTCGATCGTTTCACACCCGATGGTGTAGTTCGTTAACTAAGTGTTATCCGTAACAAAAGAGATAGGAGGGAATGTGAAGAATGCTGGGTATCTCCATCTCGTAGAGATACTGAGTACAGTACCTCGTAGTGAGGGACCTAAAGGTTGGAATTTGATTTGTTTTCACGATAAGGTGAACCTGTTCAAATAGCAGGTGTGTAACGAAGATCTACACTCCAGTGAAGAGGTACACAGTAAGAGGGTACACAGTAAGGAGGTACACAGTGGAGAGGTACACAGTAAGGAGGTACACAGTGGAGAGGTACACAGGTGAAGAGGTACACAGTGAAGAGGTACACAGTAAGGAGGTACACAGTAAGGAGGTACACAGTGGAGAGGTACACACGTAAGGAGGTACACAGTGAAGAGGTACACAGTGAAGAGGTACACAGTGAAGACGTTTAGAACAGTGAAGAGGTACACAGTGGAGAGGTACACAGTGACAGACGTAGACAGTGAAGAGGTACACATAAGAGGTACACAGTGGAAGAGTACACAGTGGAGAGGTACACAGTGAAGAGATATGCAGTGAAGAGATACACAGAGTGGAAGAGGTACACAGTGAAGAGAGTACACAGCTGAGAGATAACATGAAAGGTACACAGAAGAGGTACACAGTGAAGAGGTACACAGTGAAGAGTACACAGTTGAAGAGATACACAGTGGAGAGGTACACAGTGAAGAGGTAACACAAGTGGAGAGTACACAGTGGAGAGATACATCAGTAAGGAGGTACACAGTGAAGAGGTACACAGTGAAGATAACACAGGAAGAGCAGTGGGTACACAGTGGGAGAGGTACACAGTGAGGACAAGAGGTACACAGTGAAGAGGTACACAGTAAGGAGGTACACAGTGAAGAGAGATATACACAGGTAAGAGGTACACAGTGAAGGTACACAGTAAGGAGAGTACACAGTGAAGAGATACACAGTGAAGAGATATCACAGTGAAGAGTACACAGTGGAAGAGAGGTACACAGTAAAAAAAATGGAGGTACACAGTGAAAGAGGTACACAGTGAAGAAGTTAGGCACATTTGGAAGTTTATAGTAAAGCAGCTAATTCGACAGGTAGAGAGTCACAACACGAGATGGGAAAACCACAGTGAGATACACGAAGTGAAGAAGGAATAACTACCAAGTTAAGGACCAGGAAGGGAGTAGACCACATGTGAAACACAACCCACAGCCTGAGATGAAGAAGAATAGCCAACCACAGGCAAGTGATACAAAATAAAAGGAAGGTACACAGTTAGACCAAGGAGGTAACGACTATTGAGCGAGCTCACTATCGAGTAGAAGAGAGGTTAACCACCAGATTATTAAGAGAGGTAACACCCAAATGAAAATAAGAAGAGGTACCACCCACAGGGTGGAAGAAGAAAACACAGTAAGGAGGTAACCCAACAGTGAAAAGAAAGGGAATACCACAGTCCCGAAGAGTGAAAAAGGTACACAAGTCGAGGGAGGTTACAGCGCGTTTAAAAGAGGTACACACGATGAGAGAATAACACAGCACAATGAGATGAAGGTTAAAACACAGTTTACGAGGGTACAACAGTGAAGAGGTACACAGTGAAACACAGTTACACAAAGTAAGGATGGTACAACAACAGTCCCAGTGAGAGTAACAATAAGACGACCAGACCAACAGTGGAGAACCACCGAAGACGGTAATAGGCCGAAACAGTGAAAGCAACAATGAAACACAGTAAAAGAAGACGATACCAAGACAGTAGAAGCCAACAGGAAGAGTAGCACACAAAAGTAAGAGCGAACTACCACAGTGAAGAGGTACAAACATTGGAAAAGAACGGTGACAAAACAGTGAAAGACGTAGAGCCGGAAGACAGAAAGAAGAGGTAACACCAGATAGGAGAGGTACACAGTGAGACGTAGACAGTGAACAGAAACGGGTACACAAGTGAAAGAAGGTACCAACCGAGTGAAAGACAGCTGCAGCAGTAGAGAGGGTACACGAACAGCTCCGAAAAGGAATAATGCACCCTGAAGAAAATACCACTCGGAGAAGAGAAGGTACGACAAGATGCCCAGAGATACACGATACGAGGAAGAAATACAACGAGATAGCAAGGAGGTACACAGCGTAAAGAGCCAGTACCATGGAAGAACGGCCATACACACGGAACAAGATTACACAGTGAGAAAGAAAGATACACAGTCGGAGGAGAGATACACAGTGGAAGAGGTAACACAGTGAAGAGCAGTTACAACAGTGGAGAAGAATACCACAAGTGAAGAGAGGTACACAGTAAAGAGTACACAGGACAGAGGTAAATGAGAGGTACAACAGGTAGCAAGAGTGAGACTGAGAGCGTACACCAGAGGGTACACAGGGGAGGTACACAGTGGAGAGATGTACACACAGTAAGGACAAGGTACACAGTGAAAGAGGTACCACAGTGGATACACAGTAAGGTACACAGCTGAAGGTACACAGGAAGGTACAAGTGGAGAGGGTACACAGTGAAGCGAGATACCACCAAGTGAAGAGGAACAGTGAATAGGTAACAGTGAAATAGTACCGTAGGGTACACAGTGAAGAGATAATGAAGCAAGAGTACGAACGGTACCACAGTGAGAGATAACAGTGTGAAGAGGTGACACAGTGAAGAGGATACACAAGTGAAGAGGATACACAGTGAAGAAGTTACACAGTGAAGAAGATACACAGTGAAGTAAATGAAGAGATACACATGAAGTACGTAAGTATACAAAAGTAAGGAGGCAACACAGTGAAGAGGATACACAGTGAAGAGGTACCACAGTTGAAGAGAATACACAGTGAAGAGGTACACAGTGAAGGTACACAGTGAAGAGATCACAGTAAGGATGGTACACAGTAAGGAGTACACAGTGAAAGGTACACAGTGGAGGTACACCGTGAAGAGGTACACAGTGAAGATGGTACACAGTGAAGAGGTACACAGTGAAGAGGTACACAGTGAAGAGGTACACAGTTGAAGAGATACACAGTAAGAGTACACAGTAAGAGTACACATAAGGAGAACACAGTGAAAGGTACACAGTGAAGAGGTACACAGTGAAGAGTACACAGTAAAAGTACACAGTGAAGAGGTACACAGTGAAGAGATAACACCAGTGAAGGAGAGACACAGTAAAGGAAGGTACACAGTTAAGAGGTACACAGTGAAGAGGTACACAGTGAAGAGGTACACAGTGAAGCGGTACACAGTGGAAAGAGGTACACAGTGAGAGATACACAGGTAAGGTAAAGGTACAAGGAGGATACACAGTAAGGAGGTACACAGTAAGGAGGTACACGGTAAAGAGGTACACAGTGAAGGTGTAACAGTGAAAGACACAGTAAGGAGGTACACAGAAAAACACAGTGAGAGTACCACAGTGAGAGAATACACAGTAAGGAGGAACACAGTAAGAGAGTACACAGTGAAGAGGTACACAGTAAGGAGATACACAGTGAAGAGTACACAGTGAAGAGGTACACAGTGAAGAGGTGACACAGTAAGGAAGTACACAGTGAATAGGTACACAGTGAAGAGGTACACAGTAAGAAGTACACAGTAAGGAGGTACACAGTTGAGAGGTACACAGTGGAGAGATTACACAGTAAGGAGATACACAGTGGAGAGGTACACAGTAGGAGATACACAGTGAAGAAGGTACACAGTAAGGAGATACACAGTGGAGAGGTACACAGTAAGGAGATACACAGTGAAGAGTACACAGTAAGGAGGTACACAGTGGAGAGTACACAGTAAAGAGGTACACAGTAAGGAGGTACACAGTAAGGAGTACACAGTAAGGAGTGACACAGTGGAGAGGTACACAGTAAGGAGGTGCACAGTGAAGAGGTACACAGTAAGGAGGTACACAGTGAGAGGCTTCTTCACACCTTCATCTTAATCCTACTGAAGGCACAGACGTTTAAGAACCCTGTGAAGGTTATTTTAGGGCCTTAGGGTGTCCATCTCAAAGTTGTACCTTTAGTTCCTTCTCAGTGGTGTGTGTGTGTCTGTCTGTATGTGTGTCTGTTGTTTTGTTTGTCCAGGTAACAGGTGAGTCCAGGTAACAGGTGGTACGGGCCCACAGCTGTCTCTGACCCCTTCTGTCTTCCTATAGGTCCAAGCTCCCGGAGTTCATCAAGATGATGAGTGACCACTTCCTTTGACAACATTCTCCTATTTCCTGAACCAATCAATCAACCGATCACGTCAATCAACGATCGATCGATCTGACCACCTGATCTGACCAATGTCTTGCCCTGACCACCTGTCTTTTGTCTTCTGTAGAAATAAATGAACCCAAATGTATATTGGCTATGGAACAACATAACAGATAGTACAATACTACAGTAACTACAGTACTACAGATACTACAGTACAACAGTACTACAGATACTACAATAATACATATACTACAGTACAACAGTACCACAGTACTACATATACTACAATACTACAGAAACTACAATACTACAGATACTGCAGTACAACAGTACTACAGTACAACAGTAACTACAGATACTACAGTACAACAATACTACAGAAACTGCAATACTGCAGATACTACAGTGCTACAATACTACAGTAACTACAGTACTACAGAAACTACAATACCACAGATACTACAGTACTACATATACTACAGTACAACATTACTACATCTACTACAATAGTACAGAAACTACACTAGTACAGGTACTACAGATACTACAGTACTACATATACTACAGTACACCAGTACTACAGATACTACAATACTACAGAGACTACTGTACTACAGATACCACATTACTACAGATACTATAGATAATACAGTACTACATATACTACATAGACTACTGTACTATAGATCCTACAGATACTATAGATACTACAGATACTACTGTACTATAGATCCTACAGATACTATAGATACTACAGATACTACAGTACTATAGATACTACAGATAATACAGTACTACAGATAATACAGCTACTACAGTATTACAGATACCACAGTACTACATATACTACAGTACTACAAATACTACAGTACTAAGATTCTCACAGTACTACAGTACTACAGATACTACAGTACAACAGATTCTACAGTACTACAATACTACAGTACTACAGATAATACATATACTACAGTACTACAATACAATACATCTGTTCTTCTTTCTTTCTGTTATTATATAGCTTAAAGAWTTTTTTTTTTAAATGGAGAAAAAAATATATATAATAATTGATGCAACTACTCGATGTTGGGGGACTATTTCAAACATATCATTATGTGTTTTTTTAACAATGTTGCAGACTGAGCTGTTAGTGAACACAGCCCTCTCTACCGAATGGCAATCTTCTCCACACTGTGGAAACCCTTGCAGTAGAGTGCCTGAKATCCTCCTTGACGTTTCAAGTTAGCTAGATATCTATGAAAACTCAAATCAGTCGGTCTAGACGGGAGAGGGTATTAAAAAGAATATGAAAAGTAGACATTATGTAGAATTTCAAGATATTGTAAAAAAAAAACATGCAATAATGACAAAAAAAAAAAAAAAAGTGTACTTCTAATCTAAAACAGAACAGATTCATTTTAAGATAACACTTTGTTTTTTGGGGGGCTCTAAGTTGGCTAGAATTGGCTGTATACTAGAGTGGATAGAGGCAAACAATTGCTGCCTCTTGTACTTGCAGCCACTCGAAACCAGCAAACGTCCGGATTCAGATTTCAAATGTGTTTTCATTGGCCATTCCTTTGCGTGGGCGGAGCAGATGAGCAAATGGACCCTTGTGATTGGAGGGCAGGCCGTTGGTAGTGTTACTGTTCGTTAGTCCATGTTACTAGGCAGATGAAGGAAGGATGGAGAGAAAAMAAAGGGTGGAGAGATTGTCTCCTTTGCTGTGTTTTATCACACAGACAGATCCAGAATCTTTCCCAGGGATGATGTCACTTCCGGGTTGGTGATGTCACTTCCTGGTTGGCGATGACGCTGCATTGGAAAGGCACAAGCCAGAGGGGGATGTATATCCCAGAGACCGAGCAGTCCGTCATCTTGTATGATTTGTCTGATTTATAAACCCCGGTTTAGCACTTCACACCCCCCTCTGTCCACCTTCCCAGTTCTCCCTTCCTGCCCCCTTACCCCCAACCAACCCCCAACCCCAGACCCTGCAAGGCCCCAGAGATGCAATTTTAACATTCACTTCTACCAATGTGCCTTTTAGAGTTCATATCATTCAAATGCGATGAGGAGACGGACGTTATCTGAACTTTTTAGGATTCAAGCTTAGGGAACTGTTAGTTATTAGGTCTATGCAGTCAGGTTTTTTCCGACCTGGGAATAAAAAATTAAAAAAAACAGTCAAAAGAGAAAAAAAAMTATTTTTGGGATAAACTGTATTTAATTGTACTGTATGCTTATATGTAATTAGAAGGCGTGTCCCTGAACAGACCTTGTTTTAGTCAGTTGAGCCCCCTGGCGGCCCCAGCACCCCAGAGTTTCAAGACGCCCTTCCTGTATTATTACAAGTTTCAGCCTGTTTCCATAGTGAACATACACGTCTGTTATTGAGCGTTGTATTATAGCTATCTAGCTTTTTATCAATATCGGCTTTTCCGTGAGCCACTGTAGTCTTCGGTACCAGTGTGTGGTTGTATGTGTAAAACAGAATTTTTCCTCATTTTTAATCTTTCTCTTATTCTTTGTCTGTTCTGGTTTCTCTGTTGATGAAAAAAATACTAAACCACACCTTGCTGCCGTATGGAGATTCGTCAGCAGCTGTTTTTAAATGTGGTTTACGTTATCCAATCAACGCAAGGCACTGAAACTGGAAAATAATCTATTTGAAAATCAATATATATAAATGTAAAAATATATACAATATATAAATAAGGAAGGTGCCAGTTTTCAAAGGAGAGGTTGTTTTGGTGGTGATTCATTATTTTCTCAGAGATGGGTAGAAGGTTTGAAGAGGCATCTCAGTGTTACTTTTAAAGAGACAAGACGTTCTTCTCTCTCTGCCGTGCCGTGCCGTGCCGTGACATCACAATGACTGACTATGGCGTCCCTGACTGGACAAAAGGGACCGAAGTTACAACACGCTCCACTCACTGCTATTCAGCTGTCAAAGGAAACGCAGACATTTGTCAATTGTATGCAACAAATGCAAACTGACCATTATTTTGAAAGTGTGTTTGTAAAAGTTATATTTTTACATGTAGGCTGTTGTTATTTTGTGTTTAGATAATACGTTGTATTAGTTTTTTTTTGTTAAAAGATGAAAAAGTAAAATTCGGTGTTGAAAACATGTCACATTGAAAATGTAGTGAGGTCAAAAGTTTCAATATCATCGTTTCTTTTTTTTCTTTTTTTTTCACGCATTTTGTTTGTTTATATCAAGAAGGTATATAATATTATTTTCATTGCTCCATGCTCATTGCCATTTTTCATTGTATTTTTGAAGAAATGATGTAAATAAGTCATAATACACAGGGTTCATGACCTTTTTGGGTGGGGTGCTGGTGGTGAATAGCTGAAAGTGAGAGAGAATTGAGTTGATTTGTTCAGTTGTATTCTGCTTGTAATTGTCTGGTTATTTTAGCCAGGTGCCAATATTCATTAAAAAAATCAACGGCACGTAACTGTATGTGTGTCATGGCTCAGCTCTCAACTCACTGTTCTTTATGCGCTGTCTCGGTGTGGCACCACGACGACTCGTTGACAGACAGCGCAACCCTCGTCTGCAGGGAAAATACTGTAAAATACTATATTCTGGCTGTATTCAAGTGGCGCTAAACAAGTACGGATCAGWGTTACAGTTTCCCACATAGATTCAGTCTAAATACCTTGGCAAGAAATCCTAAATTTGTCAGATTAATTAAAACGTTTGATTATCTTAAAATGTGCCCCTAGCATCTGAAATTAACGTTAATATATTATTAGTAAAGATTGAAAAATGTTGCAATCTTTTTAGCTATTTTCCCCCCAAAAAAGAGAAGTTAGGCAGATTCAGTCTATTACTTGCCAGTGTTTTCCAGCTAATTCCTGATCATTCCAGCTAATTCCTGATCATTCCAGCTAATTCCTGATCATTCCAGCTAATTCCTGATCATTCCAGCTAATTCCTGATCATTCTTGATCATTCCAGCTAATTCCTGATCATTCCAGCTAATTATTGATCATTCCAGCTAATTCCTGATCATTCCTGATCATTGCTGATCATTCCAGCTAATTTCTGATCATTCTAATTCCTGCCGTTTGAATCGGACCTAGGCTAAACTATTTTGTATTAGATTAGACGCGTCATTCTAAGTGCTAATATTTCGATTTTGCCAGATGTAATTTTGAGTAAAAATTCTCAAGGATTTGCAATATCTCAGTTGTTGTGTTTATAGCAACAGGCAAAAAGTATTTTGTTTTTTTTTCCTGATTCTACGTGTCATCTCACGTGTGATGCAGCGTACTTATTACAGCAGTGATGCTATCGGTTATAGCTAGTGCTTTATCTTCCACGGTGGTGTGTAGGGTAGAAAACACACACACAGCGTTGAATGCATAGAGGAATGTTCTAGAATCTTGTTCGTTATGAAAAATGTTGAAGGCTAATTTATTTGAGCTACATTGTTCACCGAGAACAACAACAAAAAAAGTAAAGGGKCAATGTTCTCGGGAAACTTTATATTTATTTTCTGTTGATCATTGTAATTCAATAAAGAGAGRTACTTTTAGTGATTTAACCGTCCGTATTAGGCCTTTCCTCTGTGGATTTGATGTGATGTTCTCTGTTTGAGTTTTACACATCTGAAGCAGACGCCAGTTAACGAGAGACTGAAAACAAGGCTACGACAAAAACTGGATTTCATTTTGTACTTCAGATAATGAGCACCGATGAACACAAGCAACACAAACAACACTGATATTTGGTCATTTATCAAGGTATTTTCCGTTGTGCAAAAAAGAATGAAAAAGAAACTGCATTTTATACAAATGGTTACCATGGGTGTTTATGTGACACTAATTTTGCAGGAASACTTCCTAATGTTTTTTGTAAAATGTAAAACAATAATGAAAATTAATAAAGGTAACAATTAAACGGGCCTCTTTGCTTGATAACGATGGCTGCCATTAAAAAAACKAGGATCAATTATTTAACATCTATTGCCAGGAAGAAAAGAAAAACTGCCTATTGCCAAGTAATATCGATTTAATTTCTGATACGATACAAAACAAAAACCATAAAGTCAAACAGATTTAAGTCTTGATCAAAAGTTTAACCTGACTAGATAATCATTATACTCAGAAAGAAAACTCCTTTTTAAACAACGTTAATAAGATCACACTTTTAAAGGTATTGGACACTTGAAGTTTGAAAGGTTGGCTGATGAGTTTTCATTTGTCTTCAGTCTAGCTTCTAGCCACCATGTACAGTGACACCTGTCAATCAAGTTATGTCTGCAATTTGTACATATCCAGTCTTCAATATGGTTTAATTACTCTCTTCTATTTTTGATCTCACATCTCACCATCGCATCACAGCAAAGTTAGACTACAGAGATACTAACACAGAAGTTAGACTACAGAGATACTAACTAAGCAGAGAGTTAACTAAGAGATAGAACACATAAGTTAGACTACAGAGATTCTAACACAGAAGTTTAGACTAGCAGAGATACTAACTAACAGAGAAGTTAGACTACAGAGATACGAACACATAAGTTAGACTACAGAGATTCTAACACAGAAGTTAGACACAGAAAGATAACTAATACAGAGAAGTTAGACTACAGAGATCGACACACATAAGTTTAGACTACAGAGATCTAACACAGAAGTTAGACTACAGAGATACCTAACACAGAAGTTAGACTACAGAGATACTAACACAGAAGTTAGACTTACAGAGATACTCAACAGAAGTTAGACTACGAGATACTAACACAGAAGTTGAACTACAGGATACTAACAACAAGTTAGACTCCAGAGATACTCACACAAGTTTAGACTACAGAGATAACTAACACAGAAGTTAGCCCTACAGCAGATACTCTCACACAGATTAGAACAGAGATACAACTACCAGAAGTTAGACTACAAGAGATACTCCACAGAAGTTAGACTACAGAGATACTAACTAACACAGAGTTAGACTACAGAGATATACACACAGAGTTAGACTAGCAGAGATACTACTAACCAGAAGTTAAGAACTATAAAGTCTACAAGAAGTTAGACTACAGAGATACTCACAACAGAAGTTAGACTACAGAGATACTAACTACACAGAAGTTAGACTACAGATACTCCACAGAAGTAGACTACAGAGATAACTAACTAAACAGAAGGTTAGAACTAAAGAGATACTAACACAGAAGTTAGACTACAGAGATTCTCAACAGAAGTTAGACTACAGAGATAGATACTACACAGAAGTTAGACTACAGAGATACTCACACAGAAGTTAGACTACAGAGATACTACACAGAAGTTAGACTACAGAAGATACTAACACAGAAGTTAGACTACAGAGATACTAACACAGAAGTTAGACTACAGAGATACTAACACAGAATTAGACTACAAGAGATACTCACACAGAGTTAGACTACAGAGATACTAACACAGAAGTTAAGACTACAGAGATACTAACACAGAAGTTAGACTACAGAGATACTAACACATCAGAAGTTAGACTACAGAGATACTAACTAACCAAAGTTAGACACTACAGAGTACTCACACAGAAGTTGATACAGAGATACTAACAACAAAGATTAGATACCAGAGATACTCAACACAGAAGTTAGACTACAGAGATACAACTACAGAAGTTTAGACTACCAGAGGATACTCACACAGAAGTTTAGACTAGCAGAGATACTACTACACAGGAGTTAGACTACAGTAGATTACTAACACAGAATTAGACTACCAGAGATACTCACACAGGAAGTGCAAGACTACAAGATACTAACAAACACAGAAGTTAGACTACAGAGATCAACTTTGACTACAGAGAACTACTACACAGAAGTTAGACTACAGAGATAGCTAACACAGAAGTAAGACTAAAAAGATATCTCACACACGAAGTTCGACTACAGAGGATATCACACAGAATGTTAGACTACAGAGATACTCCACCAGAAGTTAGACTACAGAGATACTCACGAAGAAGTTAGACTAACAGAGATACTAACACAGAGAGTTAGGACTACAGAGATTCTCACACGAAGTTAACTATAGCCAGAGATACTAACACAGAAGTTATGACTAACAGAGATACTCACCAGGAAGTTAGACTTTACGTTAGATACTGAACTAACACAGGAAGTTGACTACAGAGATACTCTGGACTAACCAGAAAGGTTAGACTAAGAATTACTCACAGTCTTAGAGTTAGACTAAGAGATACCACTATATTTCAGAGTTAGACCGAGATTACTGCACTACAGAAGTTAGACTAAGAGTAGCTAACACAGAAGTTAGACACAGAGATTTCTCACACGCAGAAGTTAGACTACAGAGATACTAACACAGAAAGTTAGACTACAGATATACTCAACAGAAGTTAGACTACAGAGATCCTACACAGATTAGACTAACAGAGATACTCCACAGAGTTAGACTATCAGAGATACTACACATTTACGATTAAGTCAATTTAGCAGACGTCTATCCAGAGCGACTTAACAAATTGGGAAAGTTCATATCTTTCATCCTGGTCC
>NW_019944938.1:46444-56514 GCF_002910315.2 Salvelinus sp. IW2-2015
TTGGTGTGTGAGGGTGTGTGTTTTGTGTGTTTTGGTTATGTTGGTGTTGTGTGTGGGGTTCTAAGTGGGACATACGTATGGGTAACAACGCAACTGGTGTGTTTGTGTGTGTTTTAGTGTGTGTGTGTGTGTGTGTGTTTGTGTTGGTGATGTAGGAGTTGTGTGTGAGGTGTGTGTGTTTGTGTGTGTTTTTAGTGTGTGTGTGTGTTAGTGTGTGTGAGGTGTGTGTGTGTTGGTGTGTGTTTTAGTGTGTGTGTTGTGTTAGTGTGTAGAGGTGTGTGTGTTTTGTGTGTGTTTTATGTGTGTGTGTGTGTGTGGTGTTGTGTGAGTGTGTGTGTGTTGTGTGTTGTGTAGTGGTGTGTGTGTGTTTGGTGGTGTAAGGTGCAGTATTTGATGAGTTTTTTATCTCTCTGTAGGGAAGGCAAAGAGTTCCGTGTGTACGTGGTGACTCCACTACTTCCTGGATTGGAAGGTGACATCACAACAGGGGGAGGAAACGCCCTTCAGGCCGTCATGCACTTCAACTACAGGTGACACACACACACCACACACACACACACACACACACACACACACACACACACACAACACCCACACACACACACACACACACACACACAACATGCAGTGTTTTCATTGTTAACTGAACTCTCCTATCCTCTTCAGGACCATTTATCAAGGTGAATAATCCATCATCTCCCAGCTGAAGAAAGAAAGTAAGGATATTCACAACACAAATCATGACACACACACACACACCTCAGGGGATAAACTCCATATGGTTCTGTGGTCTGAGAACTAACCGTGTGTGTGTGTGTGTGTTGTGTGTGTTGTGTGTTGTGTGTGTGTGTGTGTGTTGTGTGTGTGTGTGTGTGTGTGGTGTGTGTGTGTTGTGTGTGTGTGTGTGTGTGTGTTGTGGGTGTGTGTGTGTGTTCCAGTGGATGAGCTCCAGTGGATGAACTACATCTCGTTCTGTCGTCTGAGGACCCACGCTGAGCTGGAGGGACGCCTGGTCACAGAGCTCGTCTACGTCCACAGCAAGATGCTCATCGCAGACGACAACACCGTCATCATAGGTAGGTGTGTGTTGGGGTGGGGAAAAGGCGGTCTTGTGTGAGTGCGGATGTTTTCATGAAGGGATTTCAAGGAGTGAGGAACAAAAAAGTATTCAACATGTTTCATATTCCTATAACAAGCATGACTAAGAATTGTCAGCTTTCACAAACTGATGCTCAGAGTTGGACAGAGTCTCACTTTTATTCTTGATCCTCTGCTGGTGAATAAGTGAACTGCAGTCTCTGTGTTCATCTCATTGGTGGTGGCTGCTCTTGATGCGTTTTCTGCTCTGCTGTGTGTGTTAGGTTCGGCCAACATCAACGACCGCAGCATGTTGGGAAGCGTGACAGCGAGGTTGCGGTGATCATTGAGGACTCTGAGACCGTTACCGCGTGATGGACGGACATGAGTACCAGGCTGGACGCTTTGCACTGGCGCTACGTCTAGAGTGCTTCAGGTACACACCAACACACACACACACACACACACACACACACACACACACAACACACACACCACACACACACACACACACACACACACACACACACACACACAACACACACAACACATCACCACACACACACACACACACCACACTATATACATATATACACAACACACACATATATTTACCACACACACACATAATATATATACAACACACACATACACACATATATATATACACACACATATATATATATATACACACACATACATATATATACACACACATACATATATATAACACACACACCACACTGTCACGGCTTTTGAAAGGAGAGGACCAAGGTGCAGCGTGGTGAGCGTACATTTTCTTTATTAAATCAAAATGACGCCGAACAAAACAATAAACACTACAAAAACAAACCGTGAAGCTCAAAGGCTATGTGCCCTAACAAAGTCAACTTCCCACAAAACCAGGTGGGAAAAGGGCTATCTAAGTATGGTTCTCAATCAGAGACAACGATAGACAACTGTCCCTGATTGAGAACCATACCTGGCCAAAACATAGAAATGAAAATCATAGAAAAACACAACGTAGAATGCCCACCCCAAATCACACCCTGACCAAACCAAAAAGAGACATTAAAAGGATCTCTAAGGTCAGGGCGTGAACACACATATATATATACACAACACACACACACACACCACACACACACACCACACACACACACACACACAATACACACCACACACACACACCACACACACACACACACATATTATATACACGTAACACACACACACACACACACACACATTTATATACACACCACACACACACACAACCACATATATATATATACACCCACACACACCACACACACCACATATATACACACACACACACACACACACACCCACACACACACAACACACACACACACACACATATTATATATATACACACACACATATATATACACACACACACACACCACACATAAAACACACACACCACACACACCATATATATATGTATACACACACAACATATATAACACACACACACACACACACACACACACCACACACACACACCACACAACACACGCACATATATATATACACACACACATATATACACACAACACACACACACACACACCACACACATATATATATACACACACACCACTATATATACACACACACTGCAGCTATGCCTTGGGTTGGTTTGGGTGTGTGTAACTGTTCTTTTGGTCCTCATCCAATCACTAAGACAGTACACATCTCATTGTGTGTGTGTGTTTCTCTCCTGTCAGGACTATCCTCGGAGCTCATATGGACACGACCATAGATGTGTCTGACCCTGTCTCTGACCGCTTCTATAAGGATGTCTGGATGACCACCGCTGGACGCAACGCAACCATCTATGAGAAGTGTGTGTGTGTGTGTGTGTGTGTGTGTGTGTGGTGTGTGTGTGTGGTGTGTGTGTGTGTGTGTTGTGTGTGTGTGTGTGTGTGTGTGTGTGGTGTGTGTGAAAGAGATTTTTAACTAACTTCTCTCTCTCTTTCTCTCTCGTTCTCCCTCCCTGCTCTCTCTCCAGGTGTTCCGGTGCCTGCCGTCCTCCCTGGTTCGTAACATGTCTGAGTTAGAGAGTTACCAGACGAACCCAGGCCTGGCCCAGTCGGACGCAGGTAAAGCCCAGGAAGAGCTAAGGAGGATCAGAGGGTTCCTGGTTCAATTCCCTCTGGACTTCCTCTCAGAACAGAACCTAATGCCTTCTGTTGGGACCAAGGAGGGCATGGTGCCTACTGAGATCTGGACCTAGAGGACTAGATACACACACACAAACACACACACGCGCACACACGCACGCACACACACACACACACACACAGGACAAGACACACACACAGATCACTGCATTGAACTGTGGATCTTTAGAATGAAGTTGAACTCTGGACCTCCAGCTGATAGCTGACAACTTAAACCACAAACATGGAGGACCATGATGCCGCTTGGCCCATCACATCCACAACTCAGCCAATGAGACTGCTTGCCACGCGGACCAATGAGGAAGTGCAGGGTTCTCATATCCATTCAGGAGGACGCAACACTACAGGATATTCAGATAGAAATATATTGTGTAGAGCAGATCATCACCTCTCATCATGTAGGTTAGGGACCTGGTTAGCTCCATATTCATATATTTTTATCTGCAAATGTATAGGTTTAAAATGTTTCACCTGACTGAATASACCTGAAGATGGGTGAAGAAAATGAGCACCTCAGTTCAAGTAGAACCTCCTTCATTTCTAAATGTTTTGTCCTGTTTTGTGCCTTCTGAACGCGACCCTGGACACTCTCCTATGCCTGTCACCTACTCCGTTGGTTATGCATGTTCYTATGGTCGTAGCACTACGTAAGCGTACATACCGTCTTTAGCTGTAGTGCCTAACGTTCTGTTTGTTGTTTTCTAGAATGGAGGTTGTCTTTGAGGAGAACGCATGTAAATGTTTACAATCTAAATATGGAATTGTTCCGTAAAATCGTAATTGTAAAACAAGACTTTTAAAGCTCATCATAAATGTTATGTTAAATGAACCACAAAATGTCACGATAAAAACTCACTGAATTTCAGCAAGAATCGCAACTACCTACGGCCTTGGGTCTTCTGCATTTAAGTATACCTACTGTTCTATCACACCTTGTAAGTATTTGTATTGCCTATTGTATAAATAATGTATCATATTGCCTATTATTTAATTAAATCATCAATCCCATCATTTCTAAATACATGTTCAATATACTTTATAAGAAAATCAACTTTACTGGAGAGACTGGAGTGCTGTTCTGTTTCTCAACTGCCAGTGTCATGTCWGCATAGATCTATTCTACTGTAACGATGACTGGGATGAGCACATAACCGATGAGATGCGCTTACCAACGTCAGTCCACACCACCCAACAGAGGGCGCCACACACCCATCTAGCTCTGTCTGTCTGCACTTGCTTACTTAAAACTTATGACTGATTGATTGATTGGCTGATTAACGTGAGAGGAGCAGGCTCGTAAAATACATGATGTACTATGTAGCTGTATGTATACACCAGCTCTGCTCAGGCACCCTGTGGGAGCTATGCGGTTCATTTAAAATCCTTCCTTACTTCATTATCGCTGTCATGCTGCTGCTTCTCTCTCTCTCTTTTGAGAAATGCCTGAATAATTTGTTGCGGTTGGAGAAAAACGGCAAGTTATGCGTGCACACTTTTGATTTTGAATTGGTTAAATTTATTTTTCCACCCTGTTTTGTTTGGTGGAATGTGGTGGAATGTCTGTGCTGTATGGAGGGAGTAAGCCCCGTGACTAAGGAAACATAACTTCCTCAAACACACAGAACACTGCTGTTTGAGATAAAATGGGTGAAACAAGACGACGAGTTTTTAAAATAGTTATTCAGATAACTTGGCAACTTCTATGGGTAAGGTCTTCCAGCGCTAAGTAAATCCGATACACCGCTGACCATTATGTGCTTCTGCTTTGTACGTCCTGTAAAACTATTTAAGTTAACATACGTCAAGGAATGGAAAATCATTATACCTATTGCAATATTTATTTAACTTCAGGCTATTGCATATTTCTATGCACTTTTGYTATGTATTGTTCATTTTGTCCACTGAAACTATAATGTATATCATTAAAAGACGGAATGRGCTTTGTATTATCTAGCCAACCGCTTAGAATGTCATATGAAGTGTTTCCACCGCTCTTTGTCTCTCGCTTCTATTCATTCTTGCTACATGTTTACAGATTTTCGGGAACCTTGATGTCATTTTTCAAAACTCTAGAGACAAAACTCACAACCAATGATCAAAAAGCAAATTTGTCAAAATCAACACGTTTTCCAATTTGCTTGGATACAATACACATAAAGCTAAGATCATTTGTTCATTGAACTAAAATCACCTGTTCAAAATGACACAACTTAACATCAAAGTATTACCATTTCAAAATGCAATTCACACATTACATCTCAGATTACTTTCTATTCATTTCATTACAATGATCTAACTATCAATTGATACAATTACCGTGGAACATGAACCAATTGGACTACATTATCTATGGATGTAATATTTCAACATCATTCTTTATCAGACACAGTTTCTATGGTCCCATGTACCACTTCCAGACCATGTTTTCAGATTTGACATTACTGTACACTCACCGGCCACTTTATTAGGTACACCTATCTAGTACTGGGTAGAACCCCCTTTTGCCTCCACAACAGCCTGAATTATTCACGGTGTTGTACGTTAAGAGATGCCCTTCTGCACACCACTGTTTTAAACGGCTGTTATTTGAGTGTTTGTGGCCTTTCTGTTAGCTTGAATGAGTATGGACGTTCTCTTCTGACCTCTCACATTAACAAGGTGGTTTTGCCCACAGAACTACCGTTCACTGAATGTGTTTTGTTTATCGCACCACTGTAGTGTGTAAAAATCCCAGGAAGGCAGCTGTTTCTGAGATGCTGGAATCACCATGTGTGGCATCAACAATCATCAACAATCATTGTCCGTTCTAATGTTTGGTCYAACAACATCTAAAGCTCTCTACTCTATATACTCTATATATTGAGTTGCAGGCAGCCACAMGATTCGCTGTTCGAATGTAACCGTCCTTGATGAGCTAAATCAGGTCTGTAGAGCTGATGGCATGACCTATGTCATTGTGTGYGATAATGTCAGGTTCCACCATGCTCAAATGGTGCAAGCATGGTTTCAGGCCTATCCACAATTTACCACCCTGTGCTTACCCCCATACTCTCCTTTCCTTAACCCGATTGAGGAATTGTTCTCCACATGGAGGTGGAAGGTATATGATAGGCGCCCTCACGAACAAGCCARCCTTCTCCAAGCCATGGATGAKYCATGCWATGACATCARGGCAGACCAGTGTCAGGCCTGGTTTCGCCATGCTCTAAGATTCTTCCCAAGATGTTTGGCTAATGAGAACATCCATTGTGATGTGGATGAGAACCTGTGGCCAAATCCACAAGACAGGTTGATGGAAATATAGAAGTACAGTAATCAATCATTTGTTTTGCTTTTTACAGTAAGCCAGGTGAGGAACACTGCAGTTGACYTTTAACAGTTTTTTTGTAGCTAATTATTTTTGCTTTGATTCAAAGAAACCTATGTTGGGATTTTATTGTATTTCATCAATAAATTTCACAGTTTGTTCAATGATTCTACTGTGTCTGTAGTATTCTATCTACTAGTCCTTTTACAGTGATGTATTTATGTGTAGTAGCATAATGAAACATGTATCACATATTTTGTACTACAATATTTAATGATTGTACGAAGAACTGCTCAGTGAAACTATCGGTATCTTGTGTGTGGGTGATCTAAATGAATGGTCCTATGGTATTTCATGATTTGAGTTATTTGAACCAATGATTTTGCAAGTGCAAGGTTTCTTTAACGATATGAATGCACAATGCAATGTTTTGAACATTGGACAGCCTGTGTTACAAGTGATGACCGTTTTGAGTTTTGTGTCTAGAGTTTTGAAAAAGGACCACAAGGTTCTGAAATTAGTGCCAAAGTGATTGTTAACTGTAATTGCCTAGATGCTGTTGAATCCACATGACTAACTGAAAAGGTGTGTGTGTAACTAGATTTGTGAAAACTGAGGAAGCCTCAGACCTAGTGGGATTTTACAAGAGCACACATACATATTTTATGAAATATATACAGTCGTGGCCAAAAGTTGAGAATGACACATTACTTTTCACAAAGTCTGCTGCCTCAGTTTGTATGATGGCAATTTGCATATACTCCAGAATGTTATGAAGAGTCTTCAGATGAATTGCAATTAATTGCAAAGTCCCTCTCTGCCATGCAAATGAACTGAATCACCAAAAAACATTTCCACTGCATTTCAGCCCTGCCACAAAAGGATCAGCTGACATGTCAGTGATTCTCTCGTTAACACAGGTGTGAGTGTTGACGAGGACAAGGCTGGAGATCACTCAGTCATGCTGATTGAGTTCAAATAACCGACTGGAAGCTTCAAAAGGAGGGTGGTGCTTGGAATCATTGTTCTCTGTCAACCATGGTTACCTGCAAGGAAACACGTGCCGTCATCATTGCTTTGCACAAAAAGGGCTTCACAGGCAAGGATATTGCTGCCAGTAAGATTGACCTTAATCTAAACCCATTTATCGGATCATCAAGAACTTCAAGGAGAGCGGTTCAATTGTTGTGAAAGAAGGCTCTCAGGGCGCCCAAGAAGCCAGCAAGCGCCAGGACCGTCTCTAAAGTTGATTCAGCTGTGTGATCGGGGCACCACTAGTTACAGAGCTTGCTCAGAATGGCAGCAGGCAGGTGTGAGTGCATCTGCACGCACAGTGAGGCAAAGACTTTTGGAGGATGGCCTGGTGTCAAGAAGGGCAGCAAAGAAGCCACTTCTCTCTGTAAAACATCAGAGACAAACTGATATTCTGCAAAAGGTACAGGGATTGACTGCTGAGGACTGGGGGTAAGTCATTTCCTCTGATCAAATCCCCTTTCCGATTGTTTGGCATCCGGAAAAAAGCTAGTCCGGAGAAGACAAGGTGAGCGCTACCATCAGTCCCGGTGTCACGCCAACAGTAAAGCATCTGAGACCATTCATGTGTGGGTTGCTTCTCAGCAAGGGAGTGGGCTCACACATAATTCTGCCTATGAATAAAGAATGGTACCAACACATCTCCGGAGAGCAACTTCGTCCCAACCTTCCAGGAACAGTTTGGTGACGAACAATGCCTTTTCCAGCATGATGGAGCACCTTGCCATAAGGCAAAAGTGATAACTAAGTGGCTCGGGGAACAAAACATCGATATTTTGGGTCCATGGCCAGGAAACTCCCCAGACCTTAATCCCATTGAGAACTTGTGGTCAATCCTCAAGAGGCGGGTGGACAAACAAAACCCCACAAATTCTGACAAACTCCAAGCATTGAGTATGCAAGAATGTGCTGCCATCAGTCAGGATGTGGCCCAGAAGTTATTTGACAGCGTGCCAGGGCGGATTGGTCAAGAGGTCTTGAAAAAGAAGGGTCAACACTGCAAATATTGACTCTTTGCATCAACTTCATGTAATTGTCAATAAAAGCCTTTGACACTTATGAAATGCTTGTAATTATACTTCAGTATTCCATAGTAACATTTGACAAAAATATCTCAAAACACTGAAGCAGCAAACTTTGTAAAAATGTATATTTGTGTCATTCTCTAAACTCTTGGCCACGACTGTACATGAATGTTTCTTCAAATATATAGGTTTTAAATTATTTCTGCACTGCACCATCACAAGAATTGTTTGCTACTGAATGATATGATAAACACTGTCTCCTCTCTTTCTTGTTCTCTCCCTCCCCATCTCTATCGCTCCCTCCCTCCATCTCTAGCTGGCAGGTCTGGTGGTAGGTCTGAGTGGTGTGTACCTGTTGTTGAACTACAGACACAATGGCCTCTTCTTCGCCCACACATACATCATCCTCCCAGCATGCCTAGCTCTGGCCAGCGCTACCCTCCTATTGGTCAGCGGAGGACTGGGCATCTGGGTGTCCCTCAGAAAGTCAGCCTTGCTACAGGGCGTGGTGAGAGTTTTTGTGTGTGAATAGAATAAAATATATTTTTGTTTGTCATAGCTCTGATACTATGCTTCTTCTACAGTTTGGGATACAGCTTATTACCTTATCTGTTGTCATGGCCATTACAGTTTGTCTATCTGCTGGTTGTGATTTTCTGCCTGGAGGCAACTGCTGCTGCTCTGGCCTATGTCAACGCAGGAAAGGTACTTAGATATATATGGCTTTACAAAACTAAAGAGCACACATCCCCATATTTAACATTCTACACTGAGTGTACAAAACAATAAGGACACCTTCTCTTTCCATGACATAGCTTTCACCTGGTCAGTGTATGATCCCTTATCGATGTCACTTGTTAAATCCATTTCAATCAGTGTAGATGAAGTGGAGGACACAGGTTAAAGAAGGATTTTTAAGCCTTGAGACAATTGAGACATGGATTGTGTATGTGTGCCATTAAGAGGGTGAATGGGCAGACAAAAGATTTAAGTGCCTTTTGAACGGGGTATGGTAGTAGGTACCAGGCGCACCGGTTTGTGTCAAGAATTGAAACGCTGCTGTTTTTCACACCAGTTTCCCGTGTGTATCAAAAATGGTCCACCATCCAAAGGACATCCAGCCAACTTGTGGGAATCATTGGAGTCAACATGGGCCAGCATCCCTGTGGAATACTTACGACACCTTGTAGAGTCCATGCCCCGATGAATTGAGGCTGTTCTGAGGGCGAAAGTGTGGGGTGCAACTCAAAATAAGGAAGGTGTCCTTAATGTTTTGTACACTCACTGTATGTTATACTTATGATAAATAACATGATGTGACTGACCTGCTTTCAGGTGGACTCAGAGCTGGCTCCCTTCAGTAGTGTCTTTCAAAGATACACAGGAAGCAGTCAGGACCTAGACTCCGATGCTGTGGAC
>NW_019944938.1:57376-73948 GCF_002910315.2 Salvelinus sp. IW2-2015
ACACGGATCAGTCGTTCCTGTCCCTTTGCGAAAAAAAGCCCCAAAGCATGATGTTTCCACCCCATGCTTCACAGTAGGTATGGTGTTCTTTGGATGCAACTCAGCATTCTTTTGTCCTCCAAACACGACGAGTTGAGTTTTTTACCAAAAAGTTCTATTTTGGTTTCATCTGACATATGACATTCTCCCAATCTTCTTCTGGATCATCCAAATGCTCTCTAGCAAACTCTAGACGGGCCTGGACATGTACTGGCTTAAGCAGGGGGACACGTCTGGCACTGCAGGATTTGAGTCCCTGGCGGCGTAGTTGTTACTGATGGTAGGCTTTGTTTACTTTGGTCCCAGCTCTCTGCAGGTCATTCACTAGGTTCTGGGATTTTTGCTCACCTTTTCTTGTGATCATTTTGACCGCACGGGGTGAGATTCTTGCGTGGAGCCGCCAGATCGAGGGAGATTATCAGTGGTCTTGTATCTTCCATTTCTAATAATTGCTCCCACAGTTGATTTCTTCAAAACCAAGCTGCTTACCTTATTACAGATTCAGTCTTCCCAGCCTGGTGCAGGTCTCACATTTTGTTTCTGGTGTCCTTTGACAGCTTCTTTGGTCTTGGCCATGTGGAGTTTGGAGTGTGACTGTTTGAGGTTGTGGACAGGTGTCTTTTTATACTGATAACAAGTTCAAACAGGTGCCATTAATACAGGTAACTGAGTGGAGGACAGAGGAGCCTCTTAAAGAAAGAAGTTACAGGTCTGTGAGAGCCAGAAATCTTGCTTGTTTGTAGGTGACCAAATACTTATTTTCCACCATAATTTTGCAAATAAATTCATTAAAATTCCTACAATGTGATTTTCTGGATTTTTTTTCTCATTTTGTCTGTCATAGTTGAAGTGTACCTATGATGAAAATTACAGGCCTCTCATCTTTTTAAGTGGGAGAACTTGCACAATTGGTGGCTGACTAAATACTTTTTTGCCCCACTGTACATACACACTTGGGCAGCATTTCATTCCAGAGAGATGTCACTCTCCTTACCCAGTTGTGTGTGTGTCCTCTCCCTCAGGGCTGCCAGGTGAAGCTGGAGGAGGCCTTGCTTTTTGTTCTGCGCTTCATCATCTGGTCATCGCTGGCAGTGGCGCTAGTGGAGGTGGGAACCACTAGAGGGCACTGTGGGGTATAGTGGAACAACATAAGGGTCATGTAGCAAAACATTTTACAACAGAAAATAGAATTTTGTGTTTCTTATTGGACAAGATCAGGTACAGTAGTGCCTGGTGTAACCATACTGGTCTCTCTCTCTCTCTCTCTCTCTCTCTCTCTCTCTCGCTCTCGCTCTCGCTCTCGCTCTCGCTCTCGCTCTCGCTCTCAGACTGTAGGGTTTGTGAGTGTGGCTCAGCTGATGAGGGACCAGCCTCTGTTGGAGTATGGAATACTGGACAGGGAGTGGGCCTGAACCAGAGTGGCAGTATTCTGGACTGAGAATCTACTTTAGATATACTATGTCCTGGAACTTGGTAAAGTTCATGATGCTGTGGACCTTAAAGTTAATAGTTGTCTGGGCAGCTCCAGAGGCCCTAGGGTACCATTACAGGTAATTGATGTAATCATCCCCGATCTTGTTGGTGTAACTGCTTAAGAGTGATCATCTTTCTTTCATTAAACTAATGTATGTATACACATCCGTGAAGGGAGGAAGGAAGGTGTACTCTAAAAGTGTTGGAACGTGTCCTACACTTCTGCACACACTTCCTTCGTTTCATAAGGATCAACTGGAATATGTAATGGCCTCTGTTTTGGTTTGTTTGATTTTGTTCACTGATGTAAATACATGCTGGTTAAAGAAACCACTCCATCACAATAAATTGTCACATGTCCTGCAGATGATATATTAATGACATTTTTAAACTACCCTGCACGGCTTTTGAGTAATTGACTGGTTGATACTGTGCTGTGTGGCTATCGTGTGACTTTAACTTACCGGTTTGTATRTGGGGGATTCTGCAACTTCGGGCACTTTGGCCCTGCAAGCGTTCAGAAATTAAAAGTTATTGAAACACCATTTTTAACAGTATTATAATTGTCTTTGATTTGTCTAGATATAATATCCGATAATAGCTGCAATCGTCCTATTCAGGAATGTACACTACCATTCAAAAGTTTGGGGTCACTTAGAAATGTCCTTGGTTTTGAAAGAAAAGCAAWWTTTTTTTTTGTCCATTAAAATTGATCAGAAATACAATGTAGACATTGTTAATGTTGTAAATGACTATTGTAGCTGGACACGGCTGATTTTTAGTTTGATGGAATACGTAGGTGTACAGAGGCCCATTATCAGCAAACATCATTCCTGTGTTCCAATGGCACGTTGTGTTAGCTAATACAAGTTTATCATTTTAAAAGGCTAATTGATCATTAGAAAACCCATTTGCAATTATATTATCATGGCTGAAAACTGTTGTTCTGATTAAAGAAGCAATAAAACTGGCCTTCTTTAGACTAGTTGAGTATCTGGAGCATCAGCATTTGTGGGTTCGATTACAGGCTCCAAATGGCTGGAAACAAAGACCTTTCTTCTGAAACTCGTCAGTCTATTCTTGCTCTGAGAAATGAAGGCTATTCCATGTGAGAAATTGCCAAGAAACTGAAGATCTCATACAACGCTGTGTACTACTCCCTTCACAGAACAGTGCAAACTGGCTCTAACCAGAATAGAAAGAGTGGGAGGCCCGGTGCAAAACTGAGCAAGAGGACAAGTACATTAGGGTCTAGTTTGAGAAACAGACGCCTCACAAGTCCTTAACTGGCAGCTTCATTAAATAGTACCTGCAAAACACCAGTCTTGACGTCAACAGTGAAGAGGCGTCTCCGGGATGCTGGCCTTATTATTATTAATAATACCCATAACACAATATTTTAGTTGTCAGTGTTTATAAAAAATTCTACAAGAAATTATAGCCTGTTTGGAAATGACTGACAAAAGTATTCTCTACACAAGCAATATTTACATCACATCTGGACCAACTGTCTGCTGCAGCCATGTGTCACAGTAAGTTTCCATGGTAACTAAATTAACATTCTCTTGAAAAAACTTTGAGGAATTTGCCCTCAGTGGTGGAAATGACACCACTACCAAAGGACAGGTATATTTTGTATAAAAAAACAATATAAATGGCATACTCACAACAAATATTGATATAAGTTTTATTTAATTGACACTTTCTCTAGTAGATAACATGATATAATGTGTAATTATTAATGTTTTCTCATAGAAAAACATAGTAGAAGCTCAAAAGTCTGGGTCAGGGACAAGGACATAACAGTGAAATTTAGGTATAAAATGCATCTGAAAAGTAGCTAAAATACTTGATAGAGAGGTGTTCAAAATATCCGGGGTGATTGTACTGTGAACTTAACATATAAAGAATAAAAACATATATGTTTAAATAAAATCCCCAAAATTGCCTCCGAGGACATAGAAGTGCCCGTAGTTGCAGAATCACCCTGGTATGTAGCCACATCTGTAATTGGCAAGGGCAGTAACAAATCATTTGCAGAGGTGGGCGTGGAACTGCCTTCGTCACCGGTCCTCCCTTGATTTTGGTGCCTTCGAGAAGGAGCTGTCAGCTAACGTTAGCTAGCTAAAACAACGGAACGAAAGAACAGCACCAAGGACAAAAAGCTGGTAAGTTAGCTATATGGTTGTCGAACTAGCTATATTATAGTAATCCAGTTGTTGATTTACAATTTCGCTCTGCTATAACAAAGCCGAATGCCAGCCATGCAGGTTTGGAGGCCCCACCAGTGCCAGCTAGCTAACCACAGATAGAATGATATTTGAGCAATTTTCCCCCCCAGTTTGGCTAATCTAGCTAGGTGGCTAACTGTAGCTAACAAGGCCCTGAGCAGGGTGTCGGGGTTTTAGGTGCGAGAGAGGGACCGCTTTCAACATAAGCTCGCGAAAATAAGGGAACGGTGGGCATATGGCCTAGTTAGCTAACGATTTCCTGTAACAATGTGTTCGCTAATTAGCTGGGCAATGTCCATTAGTTTTGCGTTAGCAAATGTTATTTTCTTCCTTTTGCAGTTAGGAAAGTAGTAGTAGCTGCTGCTAACTAGTTATTAACTAGGCAGCTAGTAAGCAACCAACGTGTTCACGCCCCCTTGCGTAAATAGTTGTTAGTAGATATGTATATAACTCGCTAGGTACTAACGTTAGCTAGCTCACACAAACTAGTAACTAACGTTACGGTTCGAATGTTTTGCTCTTATTTGTCTACAGTAGTGCTCGATGTGGTAACCTTAGCCACAAACAGGCCAAATCTAGCTACAGTAGTTGGCTAATACGTTAGTTCGCCAACTTGCTAGCTAGTTACTGTCTGTGTACAGTCTAGTTGCTAACTAAACATGCCACAAATCATAAGTAATCAAGATAATAGTCGTAATAGCTCAGTGGTCGTAGGTTAGTTAGCCACTCAGGGACTAACAAAAGAATGCTCTGCTCTTCTTCACAGGTGCGTCAGAAGGGGGAGACCCAATTTACCGTTTCGTTTTTGTTTAGGTCATTACTCATTTTGTTTGAAAACAAACCCTACCTCCTCTTCACCCCTATTATTTTTTTGTTMGTCCCATATACATTATTTTGTTTGTGATACCTCCTCCAGCTTTGGGAGCAGTGKGGGGTCTTCATGGCTGTTCGAAGAGGCCACATCAGGTACCTAAAAGTGAGTATGACTTTTCCCATTGGGGGAGGATCTAGATCAGTCCTGAAGTAATTATATTGMAACAACTGTAATCTAGCTAGCTATTTAATCAGATTGCATTAATATGTTATGCTTTGGCCCATGGTTTTCAAATGTGTTGTTAATAAACAAATTGATGTAATAAATGTATCACTAGTCACTTTAAACAATGCCACTTTATATAATGTTTACATACCCTACATTACTCATCTCATATGTATATACTGTACTCTATACCATCTACTGCATCTTGCCTATGTCGTTCGGCCATCGCTCATCCATATTTATATGTACATATTCTTATTCTTTCCTTTACACTTGTGTGTATAAGGTAGTTGTTGTGAAATTGTTAAATTACTTGTTAGATATTACTGCACGGTCGGAACTAGAAGCACAAGCATTTCGCTACACTCGAATGAACATCTGCTAACGATGTGTATGTGACCAATAAGATTTGATTTGATTTAAACACTGGGGTTTCAATATCACTCTATACACAAGCATCATAAGAGGAAGTGTTTGAGTATCTACACTTATAATACATATTTATACCAGTATGTTAATATCTCGCAAGTAGAGAAAAAGGCATAGAAATGATCCTTGTAGTCAGACCCATCAGTATTGGTCATCATGTTTACTAGTGAAATACAGCAGTTTCATTCATCCAAGGGCCTGCTGGATGGCTAACTGTCTTACCCCACAGAATACACAATCAGATAGAGCTCCATTCATTCAGAGGGGCTGTCAGAACACAGCACTGAGGCCTGGTCAAGGGGATGCAATGTTCAGATCGGTGGTAGCAGCTAGCTAACCCTCTTCACACTGGGCAGGGGTCGTGTTGGAGTTCAGAAATCTGCATTTTCAAAACTCAGACCAGAAAAAAATCTGTTTTTAAACTATTTCTCCTGAGTTTTATATTGAAAGTTGTTTTTTGTTGTTGCTTCACTAGAGTGATGGGGGGGGGGGGGTGCACAACTATAGTTTTGCTTCACAGGAAACACAGTGCAATACATTCTGCAGAAAATAGCTTCATTTTCATCAGATGGCAACAGAAGTGCAAGCCTATTTGGCTAGCAGTCACACAGATACCTTGCTTTCTCATATGTAAGAAAATGTATTTCTTGCAAAAAAAAAGTTACATGGTCATCATATTTCTAATGTTTATCAGAAAGAATGTAGCCAGGTACATTTCCTAATGTTTTGCTTCAATTTAATTGAGCATTTTACCATAAAACCGTTGCGTTTTACCGGAGAAAATGAGCCTACACCTAGAAAACTAACGGAGAGAAGTAGCTACACATCAGTCAGTGCTGTCTGCTCAAATAAAGCCCGTTTGCGAAATCTCATCTGAGTGGGGAAGTGCAACGGAAGCAAAAATTTGGCTGATACTGAGCAGGAATTACAATAAGCTTTTTACATTTGCTTTTACAAAACGCAGCAAGATACACATTTTTTATTTTCTGCGTGAAAAACGCAGAATTCTGCGTTAACGTGACCCCTGCTGGGTAAGCAGGCGTTTGCTCACAAGGCCTGTTCTAACATCCATGATGGCTGATTCTACTAATCAACGCCTCAAAGCTTCTCCGGAAGGAATGGTTGGTTACCCCTGGTTTAGAACTCTTGTCAGTGGGATGAAGTGATTTAGAACGCTGCAGAAATAAATGAAATGTGTTGGGGCTGACGGGGAGTTTCTCCATTCTACACAACCATCTCAATGTTCTGTGACGTTTGTGGTCTCTGGATCTCAACCTCTTGTCKCAGAGCAGTGTCGGGGTTGGCTGGGTATAGGTGTGTTTTAAAAAATGATGTGTGGTCCATGATTATGTAGCTGAGAGTTGAGTCTGGCTGTAAAAGTACTGCAGGTGATTGATTAACTTGTGGGTTCGAGGAGCTACAGTCACTGCTACCAGCCACGATGGTGGTCCTAAATCTGAGGCGTAATTAGGCTCTGTAGATTAGGATGCTATGTTTACAATGTTGCATGTAGAATTGTATGAATATTATATATTGTTTTCCTTTAATGATTTAAAGTCTGCATCCRGTTGACGTTTCAGCCATGCTGGTTTACTTCCGAATGCCTGTTTTTCTCTTAACTGTGCCCCCTCTCTCTCTCCCCTCCCCAGGAGGTGTATGACATGTCCAACGGCTACGAGGATCACATGGGAGGAGGAGATGAGGTGACGGATGCCAAGACCAACCTGATAGTCAACTACCTTCCCCAGAGCATGAGCCAGGACGAGCTACGCAGCCTCTTCAGCAGCATTGGCGAGGTGGAGTCCGCCAAGCTCATACGGGACAAAGTGGCAGGTACGGAACACCTTGTCCCACAATGCACTACAGGTGTGTGACCTCTGACCTTGGAGTAGAATGGATGGAGGAGTTGGTCTGTGTGTAGGGCTCACATTTTACAGGGGTGTGTTTGGTGAACATTTTTGCTATGTTGCGTCCTACTGAACACGACTCGGGTACCTTTTAACAAACCGTGGGGACCCCCATAATTGTTGAAATTTTACGAAGGGCACCTCCATAACATGTTTGTTCAAGCCAACCAGTCAGTGTGTAGAGTAACTGGTGTGCTGCCCTGTCTGCCTCTTGTAGGTGTATGAGAACTGCTGATGAGACAGACATCTTTGACATGCTCACTAGTAACTTTGTGGTGAGATGTTTGTGGTATCTATGCAAACAGCTTCATGTCATATGTTCTGTTTAGGACTATGTCTCGCTGCAATTTGAACATTTGTCCTCCACTAGTTGTGTTTTTTTGTATAAGGCTGTTGGTGTAGATATTTACCCATGCTCTCGATCTGTCCGTGAGGGGCTCGGCTTTCCTTATTCCAGGAAAACAGTCCAGTTAGGTTGAAGCCTATTTCTTTGTGACTTGTTTTACGACCAGCATGCATTGTGTAGATTTGTTTTGTTGAATCATTTATTTCACCAGTGTGCCGATTTATTTGAAACTATACAACGTTTTTTTTATTTTATTGTTTTCCTTTTTTTTCTCTAGGCCACAGTTTAGGGTACGGATTTGTTAACTATCTTACCCCTAGCGATGCAGAAAGAGCTATCAATACTCTGAATGGACTAAGGCTACAGTCTAAAACTATCAAGGTAACGTGCAATAAGGTGTTCCTACAGTACTGTGTCAACCCAACCATGTCATGTCATTTAAACTAGCCCTTCTCTACTGAGGCTGACCGGCAAATCCACCCCTAGACGCTTCCTCCTAGGCCCTCCTATGGATCTGAAAGGATTGTGTGGGTGTTAGCAATATGGTGTTATGTTAGCCGTTCTTTTCCCTTTGCTAATACCAACCCATTCGTTTCAGACGGGCATGTAGTGCCAGTGGTTCAGGGTTGGATTTGGGAATCGGCGTTAGTATGGGTCTATATTAGACAGGACAAGACCGCGTCTGATAGATCACTGGCCCCGCTTCTGACGGATGGAGTAGAGAAGTGCAACCGTATTTTCAGCCTTATTGAGGACTAAACTTTATTTACATTTCTTTATTCAGCACCACTACTTCAGGTTGATATTTTTACACGTTCATTTATGATTTTAAGTTTGGAACTTTTTATTTGGTTTGGTACGCGAGAAAAAAACCACACTCCTTAATGTTTTTCCCTATGTTGATTTTGGTACTATAATAGTAGTTTARGTCATTTTGAAACTTGGAAACTCCTACTTCGATATTGCCCACCACGGTTTACTAAGGGAATGTTTTTTCTACGTAAAAGCCACAATGGTCAGTCAAGGCACCTTTTTTCACTTTTTAATTTTCTAGTTTTGGAGACATTACTCATGAAGGCTTTATAAAAGTAAACTCATGTTTTTGTAAATTCAAAACATAAGGCAATTACAAAACATTAATTTGCCAAGATTGCATAAAAATATACAAACATAATAAAACCAACCTTCCAACATCCACTTTTATTTGAAAGTAATTTCTCATTTCTGGCTAGATATAATTCAGTGTTGTGTGTAATCAGTGTGTAGTACTGAGGATATTGTCAGTGGTGTTTAATGTGCTCTGTGCTGCCCTCTGGTGTTAGGTTTCATATGCGCGGCCGAGCTCTGACACCATTAAAGACGCCAACCTGTACATCAGTGGCCTGCCCAAGACCATGWCCCAGAAAGACGTGGAGGACATGTTCGCTCGCTACGGACGCATCATCAACTCCCGGGTGCTGGTCGACCAGGCCTCGGGTAGGACCACACAGACACACACTCTAGAACCAGGCCTCGCTGTGTTCGTCTGTCTCTCAGCTGAACCTGTTCATTTCTTTTCCCAGGCCTGTCTCGGGGGGTGGCGTTCATCCGGTTTGACAAGCGAGCAGAGGCCGAGGACGCCATCAAAGACCTGAACGGACAGAAACCCCCCGGATCTGCTGAGCCAATCACAGTGAAGTTTGCTGCCAGCCCCAACCAGGCCAAGAACACTCAGCTCATKTCTCAGCTCTACCACAACCAGGGACGACGCTTTGGAGGGCCAGTTCACCACCAGGCTCAGAGATTCAGGTAACAGACACACACACACTGGAAGTGTTGTCCTCTCTCAGGTTCTCTAAAAGGAGTGTGGAGCACATCAGTGAAGAGAGACAGAGTGGTAACCCTAGCCCCCTCTGTCCTCCCCCAGYTTTTCTCCGATGTCTGTGGACCATATGAGCGGTATGTCTGGGGTGAGTGTGRCGGGGAACGCCACCTCTGGCTGGTGCATCTTCATCTACAACCTGGGCCAGGACGCCGACGAGGGCATCCTGTGGCAGATGTTTGGGCCCTTCGGCGCCGTCACCAACGTCAAGGTCATCCGRGACTTCAATACCAACAAGTGCAAAGGCTTCGGCTTTGTTACCATGACGAACTACGAGGAGGCCGCCATGGCGATCGGCAGCCTCAACGGTTACCGCCTCGGGGACAAGATCCTACAGGTGTCGTTCAAGACCAGCAAAGGCCACAAGTAGAGAGAGAAGAGGGAGGGGAGGTGATAGAGGGAGGAGAGAAACCTCACACTAGGCTTCTAATATGGAGGGTAAATTGCCTCAGTTTGACAAAACAAACTTGTTTTTAGCCTTCTCACTAAGCCCATTCTCACTCTGCATCGTTGTACTAGTCTAACAGAGAGTCTAGGCTGAGTTTGATATTTCTCTTGTTTTTTTTACTCATGATTTGGGATGTTCCAAACGCAGTTATCTATGTCCATCCTGATATGGTGACCAATTTCACAATTCAAGACTAGATTGTTTTTCCTGTGAGACTAAACTAGTGTCACTATGTGCCATATGAATGGTAGGACCACGGTAGGGACTTGGAGAAGGATGCGCCACATTCATACGTCTAGTCCCCCACTGTAGGAGGAAGCATGKTGTCTTAGACGCTGGTTCCAGTGTAGACATAGATGCCTTAAGMTAACCACCCTGTCAAGCCATCCACTGTCTCCAGCCATTTTAAAAGGAAAGCACTTTTTAAATCCTTATTATATAATGTCAGAGCGATAGTCAGCTGTTTTGACGTAAACCATACATTGGTCTTCTCTCACCTTGCGGATTCAGTTTTATACACCGCACGTTAGGTACTGGATGGTACCATTACATAGCAGCGTGTGTGTCCCTTTTTGGGGGTCTTTTAAAAGTTGACTCTCTGAGGGGCCATGTAAAAAAAGGTCTGGAGATTTTAAAGTAGGAACATGTTTAAGAAGGACCAAAGAAATGGAAGGATATGATCCCAGGGCCTGTATTCACATGCTGATCTAGGATCAGTTTGGCCTTCTAGATCATTAATAAGTAAGATTTATATGGACAGGAGCTGATCCTAGATCAGCATTCAGTCCTCTGAGAAGCTTTTGTGAATAGGGAAGATGCTTACCGTTATMARTKATTTCCCCTCACCAGTAGTAGTTGGGACATCTGAACAACCGGTACGAAGGCTGAATCTAACAGAGTGGGGCAACACAGCTCTCTCATCCAGTTTGCTGTTTTTGTAAAAAAAAAAAAAAGTTTTCTCTAACTTTTTCTTGAATTTTCTTTCTGAGAGACTAACTTTTATTTTTTTCGTCGAAGCGTAGACTACTGATCGGAGAGTTAAAGAGTTGTTTTTTGTTTTTTACTGCTCATCTCGAGCTAAAGAAGAATTTACGGCCTTTGTGATTTATTTTTGTTGGTATAGATTTTTGTTTTGTTTTTGGTCCTTTTTGTTTTGATTGTTTTACTTTGAACATGCAATCATTAAATTTTATTTAGATTTGACTCAACGTTTTGGTTTTGTTTCTTTTATTCAGGTTTTGGTTTGTGGATTTTCTTTGTGGTTTTCTGTTTTGATTGTAGGAGCTGAGGGAAGCTACAGACACCAGACTGCTGTTATGATGACACTACTCACCCCACTCCCATTGGGGTATTACAGGATGTTTGAATGGTCAACATCATAAGGTTTAGCTAGACTCTCTAAGATGGTCTGAAGGGCAGGAGGATGCCATCTCCAGCGTAAAACACCTCAGACGTTGGCCTTATTTTCATTCCAACTTGTGTGTGAAACATGAGGCGGAGGCCTTTCAGGGTTTCWAAGATGGGAGTCCTCCAGTTGAGGTACAAAGTCTTGTTTCATGTTAATAGGATCTAGGAGTTACTGATGAACCCATAAGGAATAGTCTGTTCTAATACTGTTACTGCAGGAGGCAGTTTGTCACTGATGGACCAAACAGTCATCCTGAGAAACTGTCTGCCATTTTAGAAATGTGCAATAACTGAAAAACTTGGGTTAAAGAAAAGCTCAACCCAGGCATATTCAAGTGATGTTTCAGGAAGAAGACTGGCGGTTGGTTTTAACTTGGGTTAAAGAAAAGCTCAACCCGGGCATATTCAAGTGACGTTTCAGGAAGAAGACTGGCGGTTGGTTTTACATCAAGCGTATATTCCTACATCTGTTTTTAACATAACTTGTTTGTGCACTTTTCATCACTAAGGCATTTTCTATGTAGGTTTGAGGGTGTAGTACTGTAGTCTGTTGGAGAGTAAATAACTTGACTACAGCAGCACCACAACACAGGATCAGAGAACTGGCTTTAGTTAGAAGTTTCCTGCTGCAGCAGATCTAGGATCAGTTTACCCTTACACAGTCCTAACCTTCACCATAATGGGTGACACTTGTTTTAGAAAATTAGAGGCTTGTCTCCTGGACTTTCAATAGAGATTCTCCATTGAGGATGATTTTATTTCCAGGAGTAGTCTTAATCTGGGTTCTGGGAACAGCCTAGAAACCAAACTTGATAATTCTCTCTCTTCTAAATGTGTTYTGATCTCTGTCTTCTATCTTCAGATCTGTAAAGCCTTACTAGCTTCCACACGCGGACAAAAAATAACGCTCCTGTCACAGGAATATCCTCTCTGTAGGCCTCAAGTTAGTCACTATTCTTTTTTTGAAGGAGAAGAAGATTGAAGTTTCTCATGGAACAGTCCTGAACAGAGTGCATGCAATACGTGGTGGGTCTTTTAAAAGAATTCTGGACCAGAAACGCTACTACTGGTTATGCTGAGCCAGAAACGGCACTAGAGAGAGTGGTTATTCTGAACCAGAAACGGCACTAGAGAGAGTGGTTATTCTGAACCAGAAACGGCACTAGGGAGAGGGTTATTTCGAACAGAAACAGGCACTAGAGAGAGTGGTTATTCTGAACCAGAAACGGCACTAAGAGAAGAGTGCGTTATTTCTGAACCAGAAACGGCACTAGAGAGTGGTTATTCTGAAACCAGAAACCGGCACTAGAGAGAGTGGTTTATTCTGAACCAGAAGAAAACGCACGGTAGAGAGAGTATTCTGAACCAGAAACGGCACTAGAGAGAGTGGTTATTCTGAACCAGAAACGGCACTAGAGAGAGTGGTTATTCTGAACCAGAAACGGCACTAGAGAGAGTGGTTATTCTGAACCAGAAACGGCACTAGAGAGAGTGGTTATTCTGAACCAGAAACGGCACTAGAGAGAGTGGTTATTCTGAACCAGAAAACGGCACTAGAGAGAGTGGTTATTCTGAACCAGAAACGGCACTAGAGGAGAGTGGTTATTCTGAACCAGAAACGGCACTAGAGGAGTGGTTATTCTGAACCAGAAACGGCACTAGAGGAGAGTGGTTATTCTGAACCAGAAACGGCACTAGAGAGAGTGGTTATTCTGAACCAGAAACGGCACTAGAGAGAGTGGTTATTCTGAACCAGAAACGGCACTAGAGAGAGTGGTTATTCTGAACCAGAAACGGCACTAGAGAGAGTGGTTATTCTGAACCAGAAACGGCACTAGAGGGGAATGGTTATTTCTGAACCAGAAACGGCACTAGAGGAGAGTGGTTATTCTGAACCAGAAACGGCACTAGAGAGAATGGTTATTCTGAACCAAAAACGGCACTAGAGAGAGTGGTTTATTCTGAACCAGAAACGGCACTAGAGAGAGTGGTATTCTGATACCAGGAAACGGCACTAGAGAGAGTGGTTATTCTGAACAGAAACGGCACTAGAGAGAGTGGTTATTCTGAACCAGAAACGGCACTAGAGAGAGTGGTTATTCTGAACCAGAAACGGCACTAGAGGGGGAGTGTTCCACTTGCTTGACTCTGTTCTCATCCTTTTGATATTTTTTTATTGAGTTCTACTAATCAGCTCTTGCTTTGCTAGCTTCTCAGAGTGCTACTATGTTGAAATGCTAGTGGGTTTACTGGAGTAAATAGATTATGGTTAACTGTTTTTAGCCTTAATGTATGTGGGAGAGATGGAAGAACGTGACAACAGCAGTGGAGGCACAAAGATGTCATTTATTTGACTTGTATGTAGTTTTACATGTTTGTACATTTTTTTGTGTTTGAGTGTGTTCCTTTTGACTTTTTTAATGGATTCATTTTGATTTCCTGTTTGGTTTTGAATGAAGGCCTGTTCAGAACCAGTCTAACACACAATTACTTTGAATAAAATATCTGTAAGCTTTATAAAGCTCAGCAGGATCGTCCTTTTGGCTTATTGTGTGTACTGTGAGGTGGGGGAAAAGTTATGCTCAAATCATTACATTTCAAATTTGATTAGAAAATAACAATGTACAGGACAAGTATCTTGCAGTCATTTTCATTTGTACATAAAAACATTTTGAGAAGTTTCTTCCAGATCCTAGGTGGTCAAAGATGTACATTACAGTGAAATCTACTGTAAATCTACCAATAAGACATTGAAATATCAGTTAACCATTCTGTGTTTGTTATAATTAGGTTGACAGGTAACGATGAGAGGTTTTACCCCTAGTCACTGACTATATTTAAACACATTTTCAGTATAAAGTTCTGTCAATTTCAGCACTTTCATGGTTGCAACATTCTCAGCAACAGTGACTGGTTATTGAGAACATTTTAAGGCAACTCCAAAACCTGACTGCAAAATGAAAAATGTGCAAATGCAACATTTTAAGTTTAAACCATATTTTTTTWAATTAAATAAACTATGACTAAATAATCAATAGTCACTCACATTTTTGTTAAACTACTGTTATATCTCTAGAACCCTCAAACTCAACTRTGGACCTCGAAGTRGGTTCCACTGCATGTTTTCATTGTTCCCCTCTAATCAGGGCCTGATTTAGACCTGGCACACCAGATGGGTGTAATTAATGATCAGGTAGAACAGAAAACCAGCTGGCTCCAGACCTCACAGYGTAAGAGTTGAATACTCCTGCCCTAAATATTGTATCTTCATGCAAGTATCCATAACCATTCTGATACCAAACAAGGTTTCAAAAAACTCTGTGAAAGTGCTTGTCATCTGTCTTTACAGTCACCAGTACATTGAACCAAAATGGTGTCCATAATGCCACCTGGTTGCCTWAAAAGTGCGCTGTGCTGCAGTACATTGTGGCACCAAAATGGTGTCCTGAGTGGAATCTGCATTGAGCTAAAGAAGGAAAACTGACTCGGACATAACATGCACCCTAGTGGACCTACTGTATAAGTCCCTGTCACTGGTAGGTTACAGTAGCCTAGATAGCCAGTCACAAAACGATGAGGAAAACCTGCTTCCTCATCATGGCACAGGTGTGATCATCAGACAGCAAAAAGTTGAACATTTACCAGACACTAACCAAAGCGACTTACTGCATGTGCAGGAATCAACCACACAACAATTAGTGGTGTGAGCACATCATCAACCAACTGATCCATCAGAGAGAATGATGAAGACATCACAGTCAACTCCTGATAAATGCACATCAGAAAAGTGCAAACTCTGTTTCAGTGCAGGGTTGTTTCCCAGTCCCATTGTAATTCCCCAGTCCAAAGCCATTGATATCAGGACAACTCTATGTATATTCATGTAAATAGAAAGTTCTCTGTGTTGAAGGCGGGCAGTGCCCCCTGCTGTCTGTCCAGTGAAAGTGTCTCAGACCAAACAGTTTGTAGCAGGMGACGGGTTTGTTTGTGACAGCATGTAGAAGGGGACTGGTTTCTCTGTGATACGGGTTGCAGCCGGGGACCGGTWTCTTTGTAACACAGGTCACAGGTTGTAACAGGGAACAGGTTTCTCCTAAACCTGACACAGGTTGTAAGTGGGGCCAGATCTCTCTGTGACACAGTCACCTTCCACCTCGTAGACATAGTCACAGCGATGGGCATAGTCCATGAGAGGAGCCTCGGACAGCCAACCCCTCTACAATAAAAACTAATACGCACCTTTACACTTGGACCCCAGCACTACCCCTCATACAATACAACTATATACAACCCCTTACAACTGCCCAGCCCCTAACCCTCTACAATACAACCTCTATACCACCTTTACACTGACCCCAGCCTAACCCCTCTACAATACAACTACTATACACCTTTACACTGAACCCCAGCCCTAACCCTCATACGAATACAACTCTAATACCCTTTACAACTGACCCAGGCCCTAACCCCTCTACATACAAACTACGATACCACCTTACACTGACCCCAGCCCCTAACCCCTCTACAATACAACTAATTACCCCTTTACATTAGATCCCAGCCCTAAACCCCTCTACAATACAACTCTATACCCACCTTTAGCACGACCCCAGCCCTAAACCGCTTCGTACAATATAAACTATTATACCACTTTACCACTGACCCCAGCCCTACCCCTCTACAAACACTATATACTACCTTGTTACACTGACCCAGCCCAGAACCTCCATCTACATACACTCTATACTGACCTTTACACTGAACCCACCCTAACTCCTTCTTACAATACAACTATATAACCACCGTTACACTGACCCCAGCTCCGTAACCGCTCGTACAAATCAACATATTACCACTTTTTACACTGACCCCAGCCCAACCCCTCACACATACATACTATATACTACCTTACACTGACCCAGCCCTAACTCCTCTACAAACAACTCTATACCACTTTACACTGATCCCAGCCTAACCCCTCTACACATCAAACTCTTATACCACCTTTACACTGACCCCAGCCCTAACCGGCTCACAATACACACTAATACCACTTTTACACTGACCCCAGCCCTAACCCCTCTTACAATACAAACTTATACTACCTTTACACTGGACCCCAGCCCTAACCCCTCGTACAATACAAACTCTATACTACCTTTACACTGACCCAGCCCTAACCACTCTACAATACAACTCTGATACTTACCTTTACACTGACCCCACCTAACTCCTCTACCAATACAACTCATAATACTAGGTTTTAGCTGATGTTTTAACGCTCTTTGACTAACTTGTGTTCTCTCTCTCTCTCTGTGTGTGTTGTGTTGTTTTGTGCAGAGGGACACGGTGATCTCCTTCGGTGGCCAGAGTCATGTCCAGAGTGTCACTT
>NW_019944938.1:75281-84115 GCF_002910315.2 Salvelinus sp. IW2-2015
CAGAGAGAGATTAAAGGTGTATATAGTTGTATTGTAGAGGGTTAGGGCTGGGGTCAGTGTAAAGGTAGTATATAGTTGTATTATAGAGGGGTTAGGGTGGGGTCATGTAAAGGTGGTATAGAGTTGTATTTCGTAGAGGGGTTAGGGCTGGGTGAGTGTAAAGGTGGTGAATAGAGTTGTATTGTAGAGGGGTTAGGGTGGGGTCAGTGTAAAGGTGGTATAGAGTTGTATTGTAGAGGGGTTAGGGCTGGGGTCAGTGTAAGGTGGGTCTATAGTTGTACTTGTAGAGGGGTTAGGGCTTGGGGTTCAGTGTAAAGTGGGTATAGAGTTGGTATTGTAGAGGGGTTAGGGCTGGGGTCAGTGGTAAAGGTGGTATATAAGTTGTATGTAAGAGGGGTTTAAGGGACTGGGGTCAGTGTAAAGGTGGTATATAGTTTGTTATTGTAGAGGGGTTAGGGACTGGGGTCAGTGTAAAGGTGGTTATAGTTGTTAATTGTTAGAGGGGTTAGGGCTGGGGTTCAGTGTAAAGGTGGTATAGAGTTGTATTGTAGAGGGGGTAGGGCTGGGGTCAGTTGGTAAAGGTGGTATATAGTTGTATTGTAGAGGGGTTAGGGCTGGGGTCAGTGTAAAGGTGGTATATAGTTTTGTATTGTAGAGGGGTTAGGACTGGGGGTCAGTGGTAAAGGTGGTATAAGAGTTGTATTGTAAGAGGTGTTTCGGCTGGGGTCAGTGTAAAGGTTTATATAGTTGTATTGTAAGAGGGGTTAGGGGCTGGGGTCATGTAAAGGAGTATAATAGTTGTTAATTGTAGAGGGGTTAGGGACTGGGTCAGTGTACGGTGGTATAGAGTTGTTATTGTAGAGGGTTTAGGGACTGGGTCAGTGTAAAGGTGGTATAATAGTTGTATTGTAGAGGGGTTAGGGCTGGGGTCAGTGTAAAGGTGGTATATAGTCTGTATTGTTAGAGGGGTAGGGCTGGGGTCAGTGTAAAGGTGGTATATAGTTGTATTGTAGAGGGGTTAGGGCGGGGTCAGTGTAAAGGTGGTATATAGTTTGTATGTAGAGGGTTAGGCTGGGGTCAGTGTAAAGGTGGTATATAGTTTGTATTGTAGAGGGGTTAGGGGCTGGGGGTCAGTGGTAAAGCGTGGTATATAGTTGTATTGTAAGAGGGGGTTAGGGCCCCCCCCCTGGGGGGTTTCCCAGTGTAAAAGGTGGTATGTTCGTTGTTAATTGTAGTGGGGTTAGGCTGGGGTCAGTGTAAAGGTGGTATAGAGTTGTAATTGCAGAGGGGTTAGGGCTGGGGTCACGTGGTAAAGGTGGTATATAGTTGTAATTGTAGAGGGTTTTTAGGGTGGGGTCAGTGTAATGGTGGGTATATAGTTGTATTGTAGAGGGGTTAGGGCTGGGTCAGTGTAAAGGTGGTATGGTGATTGTAGAGTTTGTGGTCATGAGGGGTATAGTTCCCGGGCAAGTTAGCATTTGACTCCTCCTCTCAAAGTCCTACTTACGAGTACACATGAATGCCGCAGCCAGGCGGTCTCCCAAACATTGATCCATGGCTCCGGAAACGATCCCTGCCGACAAAACCAACAGAGGGAACTTAGATGACTGTTTTAAAGTATCTATGGCGGGTTTCTGTCCAGATGCTGCACAGGAAGTCCACAACACTCTCACGGTCAGATACTTACAGGACCAGTCGATGGCCAGGATCAGTGGTGATGTCAGCGGAGGAAGCCCACAGAGGTCAAGACGATTCAACCATGGTTAAACCAGGCCTGCCTGCGGAATCCAGCAGCCCCGATACTGGCGCTGTCGCTGTGATACTGAAGAGGACAAGCGTAGGCGTCAGGGTGTGTTGTGCGTGTGGTTTGCTTAGACAGAAGGTAACGTAAGGGCGTGTGTGGAAGAACAGAGAGCGCTGTTAGACAGTCCCTGACCTGATTTGGTGATAGCTGACAAAGTCCCGTTCGTACCTCGTTGACCTGAGCGGATGAAAATGGCTGCCACGGCCTCGTAGAGGGCTGTTCCCGTCCATGTTGATGTGGCCCCACTGGAAGGACAACCTTGGCGATCTGGTCTGTCCATCCACAGTTCTCAATAGAACTCATGGTGATGGGCAAGGTGGCGGAAACTGGAGGAGTTGCCAGGCGATGACAGAGCCTGTAAACAGGCCTCTGATGTAGGTGAAGGGCGTTTTTGCGTGTGATTACAAAGTAGAAGAGCGGCAGCAAGGATGAGTCCGGTGCGACAAACAGGCCCGGCTAACACTGTGATGAAGTTCAATCCCCCAAGCTTCTCTCCCCAGTGGGGCGGGTCATGCATGTCCAGGATCTTCCTGCTACAGGAACACAATGCCGAAAGGGAAAATACTGGAACAAAGATCAATAAATTACTAATAACCTCAAAAGTAAATGAGGCAAGCAAGCAACGGCCTTTGGTGATTCTGTCTCTGTTCCACCAGGCGTTGTCATGCCACCTGTGTTTTGGGCTTCCTAAAACTCAAGCCAGCTTGGGTTGACCTGGCTCACCCTTGATGACCTGGCACAACCTGAATGACAGACATATTACTGAGCTAATGACTAAGGGGGAGGCGGGAGGAGAAAGTGTGTTGTGAGATCCCACTGTCTAATCTCAATCTAAATGAAGTCCTCCCATTCCAATCCTCGCAGATCAAAATTACCAGACCTTTACATGTGAAGGAGAGTTCAAGACAGTGTGACTTTGCTGGTGGTGATGGTCCCAACAACTCACCACATGGGCAGCATTGATGATTTTCATAACACACTCGTTGACACACCTGAAACACATTGAACCAATGGAAGCGCCTCTCTGCCCATCTTCCCCAGGAAGCAGCTGCACAGAGAAAACACAGGGTCAGGAGCAAGCCTGCAAGAGAAAACACACAGGGTCAGGAGCAGGCCTGCACAGAGAAAACCACACAGGGTCAGGAGCAGGCCTGTACAGAGAAAACACACAGGGTCAGGAGCAGGCCTGCAGAGAGAAAACACACAGGGTCAGGAGCAGGCCTGTACAGAGAAAACACACAGGTCAGGAGCAGGCCTGCCACAGGAAAACACACAGGGTCAGGAGCAGGCCTGCAGAGAGAAAAACACACAGGGTCAGGAGCAGGCCTGTAAGAGAACAACACACAGGGTCAGGAGAGGCCTGCACAGAGAAAACACACAGGGTTCAGGAGCAGGCCTGTACAGAGAAAACACACAGGGTCAGGAGCAGCCTGTACAGAGAAAAACACACAGTCAGGAGCAGGCCTGCACAGAGAAAACACACAGGGTCAGGAGCAGGCCTGCACAGAGAAAACACACAGGTCAGGAGCAGGCCTGTACAGAGAAAACAACAGGTCAGGAGCAGGCCTGCACAGAGAAAACACACAGGGTCAGGAGCAGCATGCAGAGAGAAAACACACAGGTGGTCAGAGCAGGCCTGCACAGAGAAAACACACAGGGTCAGGAGCAGGCCTGCACAGAGAAAACACAGCAGGGTCAGGAGCAGGCCTGCAGAGAGAAAACACACAGGGTCAGAAAGCAGGCGCCTGCACAGAGAAAACACACAGGGTCAGAAGCAGGCCTGCACAGAGAAAACACACAGGGTCAGAAGCAGGCCTGCACAAGAAAACACACAGGGTCAGAAGCGGCGTGATTGGAAGGCCGTGTGTGGTGTTCCGTGTATCCAGTGTGTCATTTGTGTGTGTTCATTCATTGCAGTATGACGGGTGTGTGGTGTGTGTCTCTCACCCATAGTAGCAGAGAAGATGACAATCCCAGTAACGTTCATGCCAGAGCTGTGCCAGGACGATCTTGTACTTGATGTCTGGAGCTGGGGTGATCTCCAGAAGACAGGGTGGCCAGCTGAGGGTTGTTGTGGTCGGGCATCACGTAGACGTTAGTTGCCTGGGACTCCACCAAACTGGAGGCCACACTATGGGCACCAGGTCTGTACGGTACTGTTGAAAAGTTGCCTCTATCAGATTGGAGGGAATCATGTTCCTGTCAAAGGGAGAATAACATGTAAACCATAAAGTCTACAACATTATTGGATATGATTGGAGTTATTCCCTGAGTAATGGGGTTGATAATAAAACTGTTTATATGATGTGTGATGTTGTATTGTCATATATGATTTGTTCAGATTTTTTAAGTGAAATRTCTACCTTCAGGTGGACAATCTATTCTATTCTACTGACCCTGTATTCCAGTAGCCCTGTCCTGAAGTCACARTGAGCTTATAACATGTCAGAAGGTAGGGGTATCTGCTTTCTGTTATTGTCTCAATTTTATCCTGAGTAGGGTCAATTTCTCCTGGTCGTGCCAGAAGCCAAGAGGTGTTCTGTCTCAGAAAGACTTAACAAGACCCTGGACAGAGAGCATGCTGGCAGATACTCATAGACTTCCGGTCATTGCGCTAACGCTGGTTAGCATTGGCTTGTGAAACTACCTGTAATTTCCTTCATAATGGACACAGAGACATAAAATGGTATCCACAAGTACATCTGGCTCCGGGGAAGTAGATAAAGGAGCCTCATTGCCAAAATCCAGAAGTATCACTTTAAGCTGTCAACCAAACCACAACACTTGTAGATAGACACAAGGAAACCAAAWGGTTACATTTCCCAAAAGCCAAAGTCGTTGCTCTGACTAGGGTCGTTGTTGACCAAAAGARTTCTCTTCATAGTTGGTCTCGTATTCTCCTGCAACGTCAAAATGTTTCAGCTGTTCMGCAGTCTTCCTAATTAGCGTGTCGAAATAATAAGGTTGTAAGAATGATGTCACAATGTGGTAACATCACCAGGCTGGTTGCCTGTGTTGGTGGTTAAGAGTCCTCATCATTAGGAGTCCTGGTTTATTCATAAAGGATCATGTTACGGCCACTGCCCCAGGGCCAGTCAGCCTATCAGACATGTGACAAATGATCTAAAGCACCTCTGACAGTCATACAGCCTACATCCGCCCGCCTGTACACAGCTTTCACTAAAAATACCCATAATCCTCTGGGCTTTGGAGGATTCTTCACACGGAGGGCCTAAGCCACTGCCGGTCCTCGACCGCCCTGCAGTGTGTTCTGGGTAAAGCATTRAGGACATGGTGTGTTCTGAGAAGATAGAGACTTAGTTGTCACCGGGGTAAGTTGAGCCAAAGGGGTAAGTTGAGCCACCCTTCTTTCTTGGAAACCATATACCAAATGTATTATTTGACCAAATATTTAGGAAGAGGTCACGATTTTATGGAGCCTGMGAAGGAAGAAACCACATGGGAAAAGTGGTAAGAAAGTTAGGTCCAYAAAATGGATTTTCACCAAGTCAAATMAATTTATTGTGTTAGAGGTTCCATGATGCTTGTATCTAAACCAAAGTAYATKATTTWAAAAAATMGTTGGGGTCTCTATAAGCTTCAATATGAGGTCCTGAACCTGCATGAAAGTGCATCCTTGTAGCTGTGTGGGCTAATATAGTCAAAATGRTTGCCTTGGGGTATGTCGAACCAATGGTTGAGCCATGGCAAGTTGAGCAAATTGAAGTGTTGTCTTCCCAGGCGTAATGGAAGGCATTATTGCTGGGATATGAGGTAACAACAGGGCCTGGTCTATGTTAAAATAGTTTTTAAAAGTACAGTGTTAATTAGGTGTTAAGCCTGTGTTAAAAGATGCTTAAAATNTTGCCTTGGGGTATGTCGAACCAATGGTTGAGCCATGGCAAGTTGAGCAAATTGAAGTGTTGTCTTCCCAGGCGTAATGGAAGGCATTATTGCTGGGATATGAGGTAACAACAGGGCCTGGTCTATGTTAAAATAGTTTTTAAAAGTACAGTGTTAATTAGGTGTTAAGCCTGTGTTAAAAGATGCTTAAAATTATTAAAATACAAAAAGTGATTGTGTTGAATTGTGTTTGGGAAATAAAGATAGACATAGTTTGAAAAAAGTAGTGGTAATATTTAATTCAGTAGAGAAATGTGTAGGCGACTTAACTTACCCTGTCCCACGACTCAACTTACCCCATACCCAGGGTAAGTTGTGCCAAGATACCACTTTTTTGGGGAAAAGCTATGTTTTTCCAGGGATACATGCTTAAATATATGTAGATACAGTATCTTTGTTAGAGATAACACTGTATTTCCCTGAACTGAGTGATACTGAATGTGAAAAATTGCTCAACTTACCCCACTCTCCCCTAATGATGCCTATTATTAACATGGCCCGCTGGAGGGTTGACTTGTTTCAGCAGTGAATGTGAACAATAMAACCAATAGAATAGTCCCAAACGTGCAAATTCCTCAAGCCACATGAGCTAAATGACCCTGTACTGGTGTTGTTGTTTTAAATGCTATTTACGACCTAAAGACCCCTACTTAATACAAGCTTCCAGGTAGCTGTATTTAGCCGTACTAGGGGGACTGGGGTGGACTMGAGTTCAGTGGTTCTGTACTGGTTTACRGGTTTAAGATMATTAAATCCACACAGAACCACAACACTGCTAGTGATCCGGAAGAGAAAACAAAAAAGAAAAGATCTGATTCCTTGAAGAGTCAGTATTAGCAGGCTATTTAGCTAGCAGGGTCTTAACCCATTTAGCTAACCCTTCCCCAAACCTTAAACCTAACCTTAACCTTTTAACCTAACTCCTAAACTTAACCCTAACCTTAATCCCTAGCCTAGCTAACGTTAGCCAGCTAGCTAAAATTAGCCACRGAGCCACCTTGCTAGAATTTCGTAACATATCATACTTTTTAGAAATTCGTAACACATAATACAAATTGTATTCGTAGCATATCATACAAAATGGCTGATGGACATTCACAAATTAATACATACATTACAAAACGTAACATATCATACATGGACTGTCCCGGATTTACGTACAGAATAATTCGAAATGCTCTGAGACCAGGTTGGGGATTCAATCAAAGGCGCTTTGTGGACAAACCCATTGCTCTTGACTTTTCAAAGTAAATTCCGTTTGAGCTGGCATCCGCAGCGTTCACCATGAATGCAATATCCACCAACGCCAGGAACATTGCCTTTACAAGGCGCATTTTTCCATAATGCAATGCTCTTGTATACAACGTGCCTTTTGTTGAATCCCGGCCCTACAAAACCTTTATGGTTTATACTTAGCTGAGGTAAACTGGAGTTCACTAAGTTGACTGATTGGCTGGTTTATTTATGGGTTAATCCACACAAACCCGACAGGAAGATACAAATCTAAAATATTTTATTCTTTCAAACGTATTAGCAGAGCAGTCAGAYTCTGTTGTCTGAGTCTTGTGGAAATCTGGAATATCATCCCATGAGGGATGTTAAGGATGAAAAGGAGGGTGCTCAACATCTTAGACTGACTAAAAACAGGAAACTCTGGAATCTGGTACAGCCAACWACTGATASAGGCAATGTGTCTGTTGGCCATGCTATTCAAATATGCCCCTCAAGATACTTCACCATGTGTATATGCAAATGTYCGCATGCGTGTGTCTGTCCGTGCGTGTTTGCATGCGTGCGTCCGTGTGTGCGTAAATGCTTGCTTGTGTGCATACGTACCTGATGAGGTCCAGCAGAGCGTCAGCAGAKGTCATAACGGGCCCTGACCCTCCTCTGTGCCCGTCCTTCTCTGTGCCCGTACCAGGGTGGATGACCAGCACCAGGATGATGCCGACGATGACAGCGATGAAGGTGGTCCACAGGTAGTAAGTGATGGTTAGCACCCCCAGCCGCCCGCTGGCCTTAGTGTCCATGGCTGACAGCCCCGACATCAGACTGGCCACGGAGTTAGGATTCAGAGGAGCATTCAGTCAGGAGCATTCAGTTAGGAGCATTCAGTCAGTGTTGTATTCCATTCAAATTCAGAGAGTATTCTGATGGCATTCTATTTAATGAGAACCCCTAGAGTATTCATTTAGCGTTATTTTCTGTTGTAACTCATAGAGCATTCATAGCATTCAATTTCATCAGGATTCGTACAGCATTCTGATAGCATTCTGTTTCTTTWGAACTCCTAGAGTATTCATTTAGTGTTGTATTCCATTAGAATCCATCGAGTATRCGATTAGCATTTTATTCCATTATAATGTATAGAGCGTTCTATTGAAGTAGCATGGGTTGTGGTGTAGACCAGAGAGAAAAGCAGTWGGGACATGGGGAACAGACAGTAGTGATGATGTGTTACCTGGACGTGATGAGAGGCAGGATCAGCATCTTCAACATCCTCATCAGCAGTTCTCCAGGGAACGAGAAGTAGATCTTAGCCTGGAAAGGGGAGACACACAGCACTCTGGGTCAGGGGACATGCTGTACATGGCAGACCTTGGGCAAATACATAGAGTGGTTCAAATACTTTCAAATACATGAGGTGTGCAACGTTTGCACTTTAGMGACCATTCTATTTGTTCCATTGTACCAGGCTAAGTCAAACCCACTTCTTGGTCTGGTGCCTGGTATMTTATATATTTTTTGTTTTACATTGTGTTACATGATTTTACATGACTAATAAAGTTCAATCAATCAATCATTCTCAGGTGATGTGCTTTCCCATTGGGCTATYCTTGATGCTGTGTATTTGTTGACAGGTTGAGGTTAGCGCGGATGCAGATTACAACAGTGCGTCAGAAAATTAGAAGCTGCTGACCCATTAATCCACTACTGAAATAGTGGATGTCAAGGGTTGGATCACCATGGCTACTATTGACCCAGGTAGAGCAGTTGAGAAGTCCAGCCTCTAATGCGCTGGGCTGCCCGCACACCCTCTGTAGGGCCTTCCGGTCAAGGGCGGTGTATTGCCATAACAAACAGTGATACAACCAGTCAGGATGCTCTCGATGTGGCAGCTGTAAAA
>NW_019944938.1:90741-94810 GCF_002910315.2 Salvelinus sp. IW2-2015
GCCTCCGGAAATCAGCATCCTGAAATCCGCTACTGTGATATAAAACTGCATGCATCTTCTCTCTTTTTTTTTTTGTGTTCCTAAGGATCTGTTAACATCTGCTCTCCAAGGACCTTGATGACTGCCTAGTGTTTCCTTTACAGACAGTGGTTTAGAACCAGGACATTAACCTGGGTGAGAGCTTTAGAATGGGCTTTGGTCAGAGACATTGTTTTCCTCGTCTGGATGGTCACATGACAATAAAAATAGCTTTAGGTGGTGAAGCCTGATCTGAGTGTCCCATGTCAGTCCCATGTTCTGGCTATCTGATGTTTGTCKCATGTCTGTCTATACCATGTGCTTTCCCATGTTTATGCCATGTCATCCCATGTTCTATCTGTGTGTCCTGTCTGCGTGTAAAGACATGCCATGTCCATTCTATGTGACCTGTTGATCAGACAATGGTCACTAACTCCAATTCAATCAGCTAATCCCTGCCCTGGACAATGGACAGGATGACCACTAAGACACACACACACACACACACACACACACACACACACACTCCAGGTTTAGCAGACTGAGTATCTCAAGGTGACTGAGTGTCTCAAGGTGACTGAGTATCCCATTATTTCATTACGTTTGACATTTTAGTCATTTAGCAGACGCTAAGTTACTTGATCCTTATAGGTTCCATTTACATAGCGTCGTTCCAGACAGGTATTCGGTTTGTCTTTGGAAGCAGAATATAAAGGTGAACAGAAAATAACTACGAGTCATTTGTGGGCGTGGCGCGATCCAGGAGGTGGTGTTCTGCTTTCCTCCAGTACCGTGTCAGCCAGAAACCAGCGCAAACAGGATATCACTTCACCTCTGACTGAGGCACTTCCTGCGTGCGCCAGCCGGGACATGAAGAACACTTGGTGTGTTAATCCATCAGATCCAGCAGCTATTAATCCATTAGCCTGCCTGGGGAGCTCCTAGGTATTTATATCTACTGCTGGTGTCACACACACACACATACACACAGGACACACACAAAGACACACAGACACACATACACACACGCACACACGCACAAATGCACACAGGACACAGACAGACACACACACACACACACACACATGTACATACAGGACACTTGCACACACAAACATGCACAAGCAGGACACACACACACAAAGACAAACGTCTTGACCCTCCTGTATCTCCTGACCCTAACGTACACACAGTGTGGGTCAGGAGACGAGTGATTCATTGTGACCTCTTCCTTGTTTCCTAGAAAAGAGGATTATCAGTAAGTCCTTGTCCTGTCCACTGCAGGAGCCTGTTCAAACCCTCCACTGATGTAAGGAATGGTCATGTGCTGTAACGCTTAGTAGCATAGAGGCAAGGCACAACCTTTCATATCTGGCCTATTTTTCGCTTTCCTTTTCAGTCTTCAGTCTTTTTCAGTTTTTTTGTTGTTATTATTTTGTTTTTTATCCTCTTATATTTGTTGTGTTGTAAATATTTCATTGTTTTTATTTTCATTGTTTTAATTTGTTTTTCCTGTGAAGCACATTGTCTTGCATTCCATGTCTGAAATGTGCAGTATAAATAAAGCTTGATTTTATTTGATGATCTAGCTAGGTCAGACGTATCAGCTGGAGGTGAATGTTGTCCTCTAACTGATGTCCATTCTAGTTTACTCAGGATTAGGTCTGGGAGATGCCCCTCTGCTGTACAGGATAGGTACTGGTGCAGGCATTAGGAGGTTGTGTGTATTTCTGAGCATGTGACTTTGGAATTGTTGACCTTTGTCACTGGCTGACCTGTCAGTGACCCTGGAGGTATTCTAGACTGGGATGAAGAATTCCCATCTGGCTCTGATTCCTGAAAAATTCCTGAGAATCTGTCTCAGTGCTGATTCCTGATGAATTCCTGATGATTCTGTCTGTGTTGATTCCTGATGAATTCCTGATGAACATTCAGATGTACATCACTAGCTATCAAATCCTCCCTCATGCCATTCTAGTGCACTTTGACCTTAGAAATTGTCAACTATTCTCTTAGTGTCAGGTGTGTGCGTACTGGTAGCGAAGTCAGGTTGACGTCTGGTGCCCAACACTTCTGTCCACACACACAAGAGATTAGTGCAGTGACCTAAAATAAGGCTGTGACTGACCACTGACCTCTGACTTTGATCTTTGACCTCTGGCAGGTGTCTACTGCCCAACCCTCCTCTCTGGTCTAGCTCTGGTGTTGTTTATCGGGATGGGGAACATCTGGGGAGGTGGTTCTAGTTAGTCTGGGAGACGGGAGCATTGCAAAATCTGCCGTTTCTTGTTTCAACAGTTGCTCCGCTCGTAACTGTGCACAGAGTTCAATCACGCCTGGGGTTGTTGTGCGGGTTGTGTGGGGTGGGGTTAGGCAGCACCTACAAACTCACACAGTTTGCACGACAGGGGAGTGGCACACACACACACACCACACACGATTGGGGGAGTCTACACAGACACGGGACAGCACACCAAGCTGCAGGGTACATCAGACACCAACAACCACATAGGGGTTTCTCCACAACGCACACACAGACCCACAGCTGGGGCACGAGACTACACACATACTCGCACTTTGCTCGTGTGCTGAAGGTGTTGGCCAGCTGTGTGTGTCTGGTTGGTCAACGAAGCATTGAGGAACACCAACAGTTAAAAACGTTTAGCTTCACACATGATTATATGTTGACATGATATGGATTATTCATCCTCAATAGGACTATTTTACCTTTATCTTTCTGATACGAAGGAACATTTGTAGACATGGGAGGTTGGAAGGGTTACAGTTTTTTACAATCACTTTGGCACTAATTTTGGAACCTTGATGTCATTTTTCAAAACTCTGGACACAAAACTCACAACCAATGATCAAATTGCTAATTTTTCAAAACTCTAACACTTTTTCCAATTGCTTGGATACAATACACATAAAGCTAAGATAATTTGTTCATTGAACTAAACTCACCTGTTCAAAATGACACAACTTAACATCAAAGTATTACCATTTCAAAATGCAATTCACACATTACATATGAGATGACTGTCTATTCATTTCTTTACAATGATCTTACTATCAACTGATACAACTGCTCAAAACATTAAGTGACTGTTGCATTACTCTTAATGCATAGTTTTATGGAAACTGACAAACATACCATGTTTAGATTACGAAAGTTTCAGGATAACGAGATCCATTGACACCAATTACCGRGGAACATGAACCAATTGGACTACATTATCTATGGATGTAATATTTCATCATCATTCTTTATCAGACACRGTTTCTATGGTCCCATGTACCACTTTCCCAGACCATGTTTTCAGATTTGACATTACTGTACACTCACCGGCCACTTTATTAGGTACACCTATCTAGTACTGGGTAGGACCCCCTTTTGCCTCCACAACAGCCTGAATTATTCATGGTGTTGTACGTTAAGAGATGTCCTTCTGCACACCACTGTTTTAAACAGCTGTTATTTGAGCATGTGTGGCCTTTCTGTTAGCTTGAATGAGTCTGGACATTCTCCTCTGACCCCTCTCATTAACAAGGTGTTTTTGCCCACAGAGAGGCCGCTCACTGAATGTGTTTTGTTTATCGTACCATTCTCTGTAAACTCTAGAGACTGTAGTGCGTAAAAATCCCAGGAGGGCAGCTGTTTCTGAAATGCTGGAATCACCATGTGTGGCACCAACAATCATACCACGGTCAAAGTTGCTTAGATTACTCATCTTGCCTGTTCTAATGTTTGGTCGAACAACGTCTAAAGCTCTCTACTCTATATACTCTATATATTGAGTTGCAGGCAGCCACATGATTCGCTGTTCGAATGTAACCTTCCTTGATGAGCTAAATCAGGTCTGTAGAGCTGATGGCATGACCTATGTCATTGTGTGGGATAATGTCAGGTTCCACCATGCTCAAATGGTGCAAGCATGGTTTCAGGCCCAACCACAATTTACCACCCTGTACTTGCCCCCATACTCTCCTTTCCTTAACCCGATTGAGGAATTTTTCTCCACATGGAGGTGGAAGGTATATGATAGGCGCC
>NW_019944938.1:99895-110837 GCF_002910315.2 Salvelinus sp. IW2-2015
AATATAGAAGTACAGTAATCAACCCTTTGTTTTGCTTTTTACAGTAAGCCAGGTGAGGAACACTGCAGTTGATGTTTTACTGTAGTTTTTTTCTTTTTTCTGTAGCTAATTATTTTTGCTTTGATTCAAAGAAACCTATGTTGTGATTTTATTGTATTTCATCAATCAATTTCATATTTTGTTCAATGACTCCACTGTGTCTGTAGTATTCTCTCTACTAGTCCCTTTACAGTGATGTATTTACGTGTAGTAGCATAATGAAACCTGTCATATATTTTGTATTACAATATTTAATGATTGTAAGAACAACTACACAGTGAAACTATCGGTATCTTGTGTGTGGGTGATCTAAATGAATGTTCCTATGGTATTTCATGATAAGTGAGTTATTTGAACCAATGATTCTGCAAGTGCAAGGTTTCTTTAAAGATATGAATGCACAATGCAATGTTTTGAACATTGGACAGCCTGTGTTACAAGTGACCGTTTTCAGTTTTGTGTCTGGAGTTCTGGAAAATGACCACAAGGTTCTGAAATTAGTGCCAAAGTGATTGAAAAAAACTGTAAGAAACTASAGTAGTTTGTAACCATTATTTCCGTGAGTTAGTAAAGTGGTTATACTTGGTGATGTCATATAACAAGACCATTAGTTCTGTGTTCAGTGGACCAGTGATGTGTGTCATTTTGTGCAGGAGGTTTTTGTACGGCTCTAAATCACTGTGTGAACACACCTCCACTGTGGTAACTCTGACAGTAGTAAACTGCTGCATCTTCAGCCTGGACTCCACTGATGGTCAGAGTGAAGTCACTCTCAGACCCACTGCCACTGAATCTAGCAGGAATCRCACCTTGCAGTTTCTTTGCATATCTTATAAGGAGTTTGGGAGCRTCTCCAGGTCTCTGTWGATACCAGAASYCARKRTCATCTCCATCACTGTKTMTGWACACTTTAGGGTTGGTTSTACAGGTCAGAGTGACGGGGTCTCCTGGAGAAAATGTCACTACAGGAGGCTGAGTCACAGTCACCTGACCTCTGGATCCTGAAGAGGAAAAATATWAATTGATCAATYAGTATAAATAAMAGATCATTTATATTTSATAATATTTTAWYCAYGGACATTTATTKATTYAGAGCCATTTCAATSATTATASAAGGTACTCAACAATATGTATGTTTCCATTGTAAGAGTTATAAAACAACAGACCTTTGAGGCAGCAGCAGACCAGTGTCCAGATGAAGATGGTGATCAGAGTCATGGTCCGTGGTTTCTGTTGTGTTGAGGACAGATCTCAGTCTGCAGTCTGAAACTCACAGGGCTATAAACACTCTCAGAGCACTGAAGGCATGAGCTGCCAATGCAATCACCTGCTCCTATGGAAATACCCTCCTCAGATGATGAATAACTGTTACTGGTGCAACACAATAATAATATTAAACATGGAGAGGAATAGCTGACCTAATCTCTGGAAGTGACTTGAACATAGATTCTGTACATATAGTGTTTCATTCATAAACTTATACTGATCTATATTGCGCCTTCTTGTAGCTTATTGGAGTTTGTCAGAGATATTACAGCCTCTCCCACGTTATATTTGATAATCCCGGGGAATCAGCTGAATATGACAAGATACCTAAAACATCAAAGAATTCATTTGAAAGTTATGTTCCTACGTATATGTATTTAATTGACAGAACAACTGGTCAGGTTGAGATGGTGGTTGTGTAGAGGTTACCTGGTGTGTGTAAACGCAGGAGGTTTTGTACGGCTGTTCAATGAGTCTGATAACCATCGTGGTTACCTTTCGGTGGAGCACCCAAACTCATCGTTGACTGTAAGTACAAGAGATTTATCATTTTATATACATTCAGTTAACATTTATAAGTCACAAAGTCATAATTAAGAAATAGTGTATAGATTAGAATGTTTAAATTATTTGATTCAGATTATTGCGACGTTTCCACCTACCTAATGATCATTCAAGGACAAACACTTAATATACCAAATATCTGCAAATAGAAATATATTGTAATGAAACAGCAGGGAGCAGGTCTCGACCCTCGACCTCCTAGCCCGAGTCCGGCGCGCTATCGACTGTCCGCAAAAGCATGCTCGTGCGGCAGAGTCGATTTCCGCGCTTATGAACCCAGGTCGTTACACTACTCCTCCTTTCAAAGAGCGCGTCCTCGCGCTAGCTTGCGACTCTACGTCTTACAGGAACGCGCTCACCGGCCAGCACACGCACTGTCGTGGAGCAAGGTATCCGATCACTTCTGGACACCAATGTAATGAAACAGCAGGAGCAGGTCTCGAACCCTCGACCTCCTAGCCCGAGGTCCGCGCGCTATCGACTGTGCCGCAAAGCATGCTCAACGCGCAGAGTCGATCCGCGCTTATGAACCCAGGGTCGTTACAATATGTTGACATGTTCGATGTCTTCAAATACACAGAAACATTCAGCAGCTTTATTAAACATGTTATTTGGAATATGTATGTTTTTTCTGTATTGTACTTAACACCATCACTGACTGTAGAGTTGGGTCAACACTCATAGATTATTGGAGGGAAGTAAAATAGTGTGTAATATATATTATAGATAACCTGCATTTTTACAGACTATTTCATACAATACAAAAACAATATTGTTTTCTTCTAATTAAAGTAGTTGAAAGTTCTTCAAGGTTCCTGTGCCAGTTTAACCCTTACATGTCATCTCCTTTCCCCCTCATCTTCTCTCCTAGTGGGTGTAGTACGTCCCTCATGACCGTCCTACTTCCCTCCAGTGAGAGCAGGACCAGGGGCATGTGGCCCTAGTGTGCCTGGCCAACAGGGGCTTCCGAGGGCTGGAAGCTGGGTTGGAGGCTGGGGTCGGGGGGCCTTGCAGGGCAGCCAGAGCCTGGAGGTCCTGGAGAAGGACGGTCACTACAGCTGGAGCAGCAGCCCACCTCCCCACTGACCAGTGGAGGAAGGTGGCTCAGTCACCTGTGAGCCACCTCTAAAGGACCAGACCCCGTCACTCACACACTGGAGCCACACCACTGCTCCCAGTAGACACCCTGTACACAGAGAACACCTACCTATCTGTCATCTCACATTTTAAATATCTATCTAGAGCTTCAGCTCTGGTCATCAATCTGGGATTCTGCATCTTTAAATCTGTACCTGTGTTTATTGCTTTTGCTTTTAGATTGGAGATGTTAACAAAAAAAATACTTTGTATTAATGTCAAACAAGGTGTCCCTGATTGTATTTTAAAATAAATGGAAGTGAATATCTGTGAACTAAAGACTAAACTGCTCTGTAACAAATGAACATTAGAAGTTGGTAGGGGGTGAGTGAGGGTGGTAGTGGGTAGAACCCCTTGGACAGTGAATATCGGGGAACAGGAGCAGAACCACTATTATAGACATGGAGCCAAACAACTATTTAAACAGCACTCTATAGCTGCTGGGTGTGTGAAACAGAAAGAGGAAGGAGAGAGAGAGATGGAGAGAAAAAGAGAGAGAGAGACAGACAGAGAGAGAGAGAAAGAGAGAGAGGACAGACAGACAGAGAGAGAGAGGAGGGGCGAGGAGAAGATGAAAAGAGGAAGAGAGAGAGAGAGAGAGAAGAAAGGGAGAGAGAGAAAACAGAGAGAGAGGAGGGGGGGAGAGAGAGAGAGAGAGAGAGAGAGAGAGAGGAGAGAGAGAGAGAGCAGAGAGAGAGAGAGGGAGTAATCATTATCACCAGAGCTGAGTCCTGCTGGCTGTAATACTTCATTCTTCTTGAAGGAACACATCTTTCTAACATCTTTCAACACATCACACAACCACACAACAACACACACACACACACACACACACACACACACACACCCACACACACACACACACCACACACACACACACACACACACACACACACACACACACACACACACACACCACAACACACACACCACACACAACGATGTCTCTTTCCAGCAGGTGATTTGAGTTAACATGTGGCTGATGTGCTTGACTCCTCGAAGCTGAAACCACCTGTGTGTGTTTGCGTGCGTGTCGGGACCAAAAGTTGCCCACAGGATAGTAAACAAGGAAAATCTCCCACATGGGACATTTCCCATGTGGGAGAATCTGTTGCTCAAATGTTTAATGTCCAGGATCCAAGACTAGACCAATGGAGACAGGTGATGCTTACTGGAGCCTTACTATCTACAGTAAGAAATGGCTCTGAATTTTCAGCTTGATGGCGCCCTCTTTTTAAAATGTCATCATGCTGAAGATTAGTTCAGACAGAGCATAAAAAGTATTTGTCAAACAGTGCAGGGCCAGGCTGTTGGTGGAATTACAGACTGGGCCTGCAAACTGTTTATTGCTTCACATGATGTCAGTATGCCCACGGTCCATTTAAAAATGCATACAATCACAGCAATGCAATGCCTCAAATCAGTTGATGATTGGACTTGAACAAGTTACTGATATTGTACATAAATAGCACTCTCAGCTTTCCAAGAAGACAACAAGAAGACAACAATTTCAACATTTATGGTCTTTTTACATATATTTTAGAGCTATTTATGTAGAACATTTGTATTAAACCTGTATAACAGTATTATGATATGACAATATTTTAGGTTGACAGAAATTATATTACACAATTTCCAATATATCACACACCTTACTTTTATTTTCCTGCATAATTAAAACCAGATTATGCCTCTACTATCATTCATTCCAATTAGAATGGTTTTGATTTCTCCCTGACAACAATGGCTGCCATTTTCATCCCATTGTGGAACTTTGAGGGTAAATGACATAGCCCCTCCAGTAATTTAATAGGATCTCTATGGCTAGGTTGATTATGGGAAGTATGAGACAATGAAGTAATTCCATGTGGAAGCATAAACTAATTCATGCGACCAGCTCCATTGATAACTACTAGCGCCGTTGCTAACTAGTAACGATGGTCCCATGAATTGCAAAGAGTTATGGGATATTAGAATCCTCTTGTCTTAACAATTATATTTTTGAACCAAGCTCTATGGTCACCCCACCCTCCTCAGATAGGATATAAACACATCACAACCCGTGGCAAAAATCTTTATAAACTGCAAATGTTCTTCTCTGCCCCATGGAAATATGTGTAGGATTGCAGGAAACTAGCTTTAATAAATGAAACGTTATTCCTGTCAGAACTCCCCGAGGAGATGTGGGTGTGGAGTCAGGCGCAGGAGAAACAAGTTCCGAATGAAAAGGGCGTTTATTAAACCAGCTCAAAAATCACAGGACACCGGACTACAGCAGTAGCCATGAAACCCCACTCAGACACAGTCCAGGGAAAAACCACCTGTTAAACATGAACTAACGAAAACGCAACCCAAACTAACAGTCAAACCAAAACAATCCCGCACAAAACCCCAAAGGAAATGTCGAGATAAATACCCCCCCTTAATTAACATAAATGAAACCAGGTGAAACACAAAACAGACATAACCAAAAGAAAAGGAAAAAGGATCGGTGGCAACTAGTAGACCGGCGTCGATGACCGCCGAGCACCGCCCGAACAGGGAGAGGAGCCACCTTTGGTGGAAGTCGTGACAGTACCCCCCCACCCTCCCGCAGCGCGCTCGAGGATGACCCGGAGGGCGAGGCGCAGGGCGATCAGGATGGAGGCGGTGGAACTCACCCAGCAGAGATGAGTTCAAGATGTCCCCCACCGGCACCCAGCACCTCTCCTCCGGACCGTACCCCTCCCAATCCACGAGGTACTGCAGGCCCCCCACCAGACGTCTAGAGTCCAGGATGGACCGTACAGTGTACGCCGGACCCCCCTCGATGTCCAGGGGGGGCGGAGGGACCTCCCGCACCTCAACGTCCTGTAGTGGACCAGCTACCACCGGCTTGAGGAGAGACACATGAAACGAGGGGTTAATACGATAGTAAGAGGGGAGCTGTAACCTGTAACACACCTCGTTTATTCTCCTCAGGACTTTAAATAGCCCCACAAACCGCGGGCCCAGCTTCCGGCAGGGCAGGCGGAGAGGCAGGTTTCGGGTCGAGAGCCAGACCCTGTCCCCCGTTGCGAACATGGGGGCCTCACTACGGTGGGGGTCAGCGCTCACCTTCTGTCGCACACCGGCCCAGTTTAAGGGATTCCTGGACGGCTCTCCAGGTCTCCTTTGAGTGCTGCACCCAATCCTCCACCGCAGGAGCCTCGGTCGGACTCTGATGCCACGGTACCAGGACCAGCTGATAGCCCAACACGCACTGAAACGGCAACAGGTCCGTGGAGGAGTGGCGAAGTGAATTCTGGGCCATCTCGGCCCATGGGACGAACCTCACCCACTCTCCAGGCCGGTCCTGGCAATACGACCGCAGAAACCTGCCCACATCCTGGTTCACTCTCTCCACCTGCCCATTACTCTCTGGGTGAAAACCAGAGGTCAGGCTGATCGAGACCCCCAGACGCTCCATGAATGCCTTCCAAACCCGGGAAGTGAACTGGGGACCCCGATCAGAAACTATATCCTCAGGCACCCCGTAGTGCCGGAAGACYTGTGTAAACAGGGCCTCCGCAGTCTGTAGGGCCGTAGGGAGACCGGGCAAAGGGAGGAGACGGCAGGACTTAGGGAACCGATCCACAATGACCAGGATCGTAGTGTTCCCCTGTGACGGAGGAAGATCGTTAAGAAGTCCACAGACAGGTGTGACCAAGGCCGCTGTGGAACGGGGAGGGTGTCTAGGAGCCTTCCACCGAACAGGAGGAAACATAAACCCTCACATCCTTAGCCAAGGTGGGCCACCAGTACTTCCCCCTAAGAGCCCGCACTGTCCTCTCAATCCCCGGATGACCAGAGGAGGGTAGCGTGTGGGCCCACCTGATCAATCTATCACGAACACCAAGCGGGACGTACCTCCGACCCGCTGGACACTGTGGTGGAGGAGGTTCTAACCGAGACGCCCGCTCGATGTCCACGTCCACCTCCAATAACACCGGTGCCACCAGAAAAGAGGCCGGAAGTATGGGGGTGGGATGAATGGGCCACTCCTCGGTATCATAGAGACGGGACAGTGCGTCGGCCTTCACGTTACGGGAACCTGGTCTGTAAGAGATAGTGAAGCGAAATCTGGTAAAAAACATCGCCCACCTTGCCTGACGAGCCCGCACTGTCCTCTGTCCACCCTGCCCATGCAGGTCCCTGAGAATCTCGTCAACAAAGGATTGGAAAACTGCTGGAGCATTTTTCAACCCATACGACATGACGAGGTATTCATAATGGCCAGGTGTTGTACTGAACGTGGTTTTCCACTCATCTCCCTCCCGGATTCGCACCAAGTTATACGCGGTCCTAAGTTCCAGTTTTGTGAAGAAGCGTGCTCCGTGGAATGACTCCACAGCCGTGGCGATGAGAAGTGGCGGGTAACTGAACCCCACTGTGATGGAATTTAGACCTCTACAGTCAATGCACGGACGCAGACCTCCCTCCTTCTTCTTCACAAAAAAGAAACTCGAGGAGACAGGTGATGTGGAGGGCCGAATGTACCCCTGTCCCAGAGATTTGGTGACATATGTCTCCATAGCCACCATCTCCTCCTGTGACAGGGGATACACGTGACTCCTGGGAAGTGCGACGCTTACCTGGAGGTTTATCGCACAATCCCCTTGTCGATGTGGTGGTAATTGGGTCGCTCTCTTTTTACAGAAGGCGATTGCCAAATCGGCATATTCGGGGGGGATGCGTACGGTGGAGACTTGGTCTGGACTCTCCACCGTCGTTGCACCGATGGAAAATCCCACACACCCACCTGAGCACTCCCCTGACCAACCCTTAAGAGCCCCCTGTTTCCACGAAATTTAAGGATTGTGATAAGCCCACCAGGGAATACCCAGCACCACTGGAAACGCAGGAGAATCAATGAGGAAGAGACTAATCTGCTCCTCATGACCCCCCTGCGTCACCATGTCCAGTGGAACCGTGGCCTCCCTGATCAGCCCTGACCCTAACGGTCGACTATCTAGGGCGTGCACGGGGAAGGGTTGGTCTATCTGAACCAAGGGAATCCCTAACTTACGTGCGAAACCGCGGTCCATAAAACTCCCCGCTGCGCCTGAATCGACTAGCGCCTGCATCTTCAGCTTGGACATCAGTGATTGTAACAGTGTACTCAGTACCTGATCTACTGCCACTGAATCTAGATGGTGTTCCAGACTGAAGGGTTTTTACTTTATAGATCAGGAGTTTAGGAGCCTGTCCAGGTTTCAGCAGGTACCAGCTCATGTCATCATCAATACCTGAACCTCCTGTAGCACTGAGAGACACAGTCTTTCCCAGACTAACATATTTCAATTTTTCAGCATGATTCAGGAAATGATTTGCAGATGACACTGAAATGGAAAAAGTGGGAAATAAGGACACCAATCATAGTAATCAAAATCATTGTTAACACCACACACGAACAAACAGTAGCATAGGTTTCTCAAACTATCTTAACATATTCTCAAAGCTTCTCTGTCACTTTACAGATCTTGTCTGAAGCAACAGCTCAGAGAGAAGACTTTCCCATTCAAACCTATTAGAACCAGTAGAGAGAGATGCTGAGTCAGGAACCCCACTGTGATCAGCAGTGGAATCAGTGAGATCATCTACATAATTTTCATCATCATCTGTGGCTCTGAGAAGACAACAGACTGGACCCACCGATGATAACACTGCAATCCTAAAGTGTCAGTCATGATGTATAAAAATCTATAAACACTCCCAGAGCACTGAAGCATCAGCTGCCAATGCAAGGCAACCTGCTCTATGGAAATACCCTTCCTCAGGACAGATGATGAAATTGTTAATGCAACACAATAATACTATTATACATAGAAGGAAATAGCTGACCTAAATCTGTGGAAGGCCTGTAATTGACCATAGTATTTAGTTACATGTAAGTGTTTTCATTCAATACCAGTGTGCTGCTATTCTATACTGAACACAAACATAAATGCAGCATGCAACAATTTCAACAATTTTACTGAGGTACAGTTCATATAAGGAAATCAGTCAATTTAAATACATTCATTCGGCCCTAATCTATGGGGTGGGCCTTGTGCCAAACTTCATGCTGAAGTTCAGTTCAGACCAATAAAAGTTACTGATGCCTCAGATGGATATATCCGTTTTTACATGGACATTGCCATTGAGGGCTTCCCAATTTTGAAGTAGTCAACAGGGTGGGACTTCCTATGGGTTAAGGAATTATCACATAATTCCATCCAGGTCATCAGGAGGGATCAGCCAATGAATTATACTCATGAGGAAACATTACATTACAGCAGGTGGCAGTAACTCGCCAACCTTGACTTAGAACCTGTTCAAACAACACAGTCTAGGGGGCAGTTTGCACCCTGTCAGTTGGTTTACCAGTAAAAGTAGTAGAAGAAGAAAATGGACTACTTCAAAATGGAGATGGCCTCAATGGCACTGCCTGTGCTCTCACAGACACTATAATGGGACAGATACAATAATGATGTGGTCTATCTAAGTCTATGGTTCTGACAGAAAATAAAGAGTTATTAGTCAAACAGTGTCAGGTTCAGCTGTTGGTGGAACTACAGACTGGGCCTGCAAGCTGTTTTATCACTTTTTGACATTCATATCTAGATAGGTGGGACAGAAAAACTATTTTCATGGGAGTAGGCCTGTTCAAACAACACAGTCTAGGTAGCAGTATGCAGTTTAAAACCTGTTAGGCTGGCTGGCCCGACACCGGTACACTTATGACAACATCCAGCTCAATTGCAGGGCGCGAAATTCAAAATCTATTTTTTTAAAATATTTAACTTTCACACATTAACAAGTCCAATACAGCATTTGAAAGATAAACATCTTGTGAATCCAGCTAACATGTCCGATTTTTAAAATGTTTTACAGCAAAAACACCACGTATATTTATGTTAGTTCACCACCAAATACAAAAGATGACAGACATTTTTCACAGCACAGGTAGCATGCACAAAGCCAACCTAACTAACCAAGATCCAACCAAACAAACCTAGAAACAAAAGAGCAGGAGATATCTTAAGGCATCCAATGGTTCTAACGATGAAATTTAGCCATAAGATGGTTTTGAGAAACTGTTCCCTGATTAACACTAGTAATACCTTCTAAAAAACAGAGGCACAAACTCTGCAGTTGTTGAACTGATGTTTGGTGTTAAAGGGGAAATCTGCAATTGCTACATCCATATTGTGACTTTTAAATTATTTATTTATAGCCATTGATTCTTGAAGAATATAACACATGCCACTGGGCTGAGTTCAACTGCTTACCCCAAATAAGCTTTTTTTACTCCAATGTTTAGAAACAATGTAAGTAACACTGTATAGCCTCAACATGGTTAAAATTATAATGTTGATTCATGGATGGTCAGTCCTTACATCCATAGGTCTGTCTGTCTCTAGTTACATTTCTCCAACCCCATAATCATCTTATTACTAAAACAGTGGTGGAATGACAGATTTGTTATTGTTTGAACTGCGATTGCTGGGTTGTGTGGGTTTTTTAAACAGCAACAAAATGGCTGCCCAGAGACTTGGTTTGGTAAACAGCTGAGGGATGGGGGAAGGAGAAGTGTAACCACTCAAGTGCCGAATGGTGAAAGGGCGAGAGCTGGAAACATTTTACGAAATTCCCTCCTTCAGGGAACAGTAGTTTAGTCAGCTTATGATAAACTTCAACGTAAATACTGGATCTTACTGTCGGACAATTTTGACAGTCAAATTACAAACATCACGACATGCAACAACAACCAAAGTGCTTCTTCATTCATTACTCTGGTAAAGACAGTTATGCCGTGCTCCACGTTGGATCCAACATCCCTAACAATTGATGTTTATAATGTTATTGTCTGCTTGATTTACAGTAGTGTCTCGTTAGTCTGTTTGCACACAGAGATACTTAGCTCATAATGTGT